>NC_090172.1:38975652-39105652 GCF_024679245.1 Pseudorasbora parva
GCGAAAAATTACTTCTCACTATTCTCAGGTCAAATATTTATATGCAATTAACATGTGATTAATTTCGATTCATTAATTACAAAGCCTCCAATTAATTAGATTTTTTTTTTATCGAGTCCCGGCCCTAATATATATATATATATATATATATATATATATATATATATATATATATATATATATATATATATATATATATATATATATATATATATATATATATATATATATATATATATATATATTTTTTTTTTTTTTTTTTTTTATATATATATATATTAAAAATGAGTCAATTACAACAGTTTTTTTCAACAATTTTTTAAGTGTGCTAGTTGTATAAAACTGAAATGACAGTGTCCACCACATCTTTGAGAAGGTTTTCATGAGAGCTGTCATCTGTGAGAGAGATACAGTCCCAAAATGGTTAAGTACACAACTGAGGGGATAAAAACAGATGAGATGGAAGATCTTTTATCATCAATATCAAGTTGCAATATAGGCCATTTTAGAAGTGTTGTGGAACTTTTAACTTCATGTATTTTCACAACTACACCACTAGAGGGAAGACCTTTCCTTTACTTTGAGTCATTGGACTTTGTCAAGACCATTTGTCAAAATCATGACATTGAAGTGCACAAAAAAACGTTAAAGTTTCAGTTTACTAAAAGAAAAAAATGGTATACAAAACCTTAACCATCTGTGTCATACCCATATAGCGAACTAAAACAAACAAACTTGCATATGTAACAGGGGAGAGCAGAGTAAGGTCTGTCACTTTACTTCCTGAACTTCCAAAAAAAAATTATATTTTGTTAAGTTAAATAATTAAAATATGAACATTGTTAATTAAACACTTATTCAATTAACAACTAGGGTCCTTTGTAAACACATGGTTTCATTAAACATTATGCAACTTGGTCCTCTGTTCTAACCAATCAGAACATGAAAACAGAAGTTAACATGATTAGTTCACCCAAAAAAAAATGGGGCTTAAAAGTAGTAGTTGCGTAGGCTGTCAATGGAGGGGCAGAAAGCTCTCAGACTTTATTAAGAGTTCAGTGTTCTGAAGATGAAAACGTCTTATGGGTTTGGAACGAGTAATTATTGGCAGAATTGTAATTAATGGGTGAACTAACCGTTTAAGACCATGTTTAGGCCAGAGCACAACGTTTTTATACAATGCTACAGCCCAGGGGGGTATTCCAGAAAGCAAGGTTAACTTACATCTTGAACTCACATAGGTCACATCTATACCTTGAACTCTTGGTTGATAAACCAAAACCTTGCTTACTCAAGGTATGCTGGTTCCAAAAACAAGTCCCAGAGTAAGTTCAGACAACTCAGTGTTCCTGGTAAACTTACAAGACATTCTTAACAGAGTGAGGAATCAATGATTCACCATGGAAACAGAGCACGCTTATCTTCTTACTTACTCTTCTTCTTTTGTTTGATGTTACATAACTTACATAATGCACATCGCCACCAATTTGGTGATTATGCTTTTTTTTTCTCCTTCAATGTCTGCGTTTAATAAGTGATCTTTATTCACTGATAATAATTTCGATTTTGTTTGATGCTAATTAACTGAATGCAGATCCATGTGTGAAATGACAAACAAAAAAAATACCGGTACATATTTTAATTTTTTATGTATTTTTTTATTTTAATTCTTTAGAATATATAATATTGTTATTGTATATATTACGTACAGGGAGTGCAGAATTATTAGGCAAATTAGTATTTTGACCACATCATCCTCGTTATGCATGTTGTCTTACTCCAAGCTGTATAGGCTGGAAAGCCTACTACCAATTAAGCATATTAGGTGATGTATATCTCTGTAATGAGAAGGGGTGTGGTTTAATGACATCAACACCCTATATCAGGTGTGCATAATTATTAGGCAACTTCCTTTCCTTTGGCAAAATGGGTCAAAAGAAGGAATTGACAGGCTCAGAAAAGTCAAAAATAGTGAGATATATTGCAGAGGGATGCAGCAGTCTTAAAATAGCCAAGCTTCTGAAGCGTGATCATCGAACAATCAAGCGTTTCATTCAAAATAGTCAACAGGGTCGCAAGAAGCGTGTGGAAAAACCAAGGCGCAAAATAACTGCACGTGAACTGAGAAAAGTCAAGCGTGCAGCTGCCAAGATGCCACTTGCCACCAGTTTGGCCATATTTCAGAGCTGCAACATCACTGGAGTGCCCAAAAGCACAAGCTGTGCAATACCTGCACACCTTGTGCGGTATTGTTGTCTGAGATCAACTAATGACATTAGTGTGGTTTTTACATTCAAAAACAATTAATAGGCTATTTTCTACACTGGTTTTGAGGCTGTCTCCTGAACGCTTGGTTTTGATGGGCGTGCCGCACTGGAGACTTGGATGTAAACGCCCACGGCTAGGATTGGATGAGATTAGCATATTTAATGAGCTTCAGCTCTGTCATATCTATGCCCCTGTCAGTTCACATGAGAGAGGGATTGTTTTGAAAGCGGCAACCGGAAGGATTCTTTTTTGATCACAGGGCCCGTAAACATCTTTATCAAACAAACACAATGATTTATTTCTTGTCCATGATTGATTGGACTATTATTTAGGACTGCACTATTAATCGTATGTTAATCGTGATAACGATATCTGCTTCTGTCGATTGATTTCAATTAATAATAATAATAATCGTCACAATATTGGCCCCTTTTTTTCTTTGGGGTTTGTGTTGATAACGATCCTCCACTAGCAGTCATGCTTGTAGTTGCCAGATGCAAAGAGCTTAAAGGTCCTGTTCTTCGCATGTTTTCGAAGCTTTGATTATGTTTACAGTGTGCAATATCATGAGTTCATGTTTCGCGTTTGAAAAAATACAGTATTTTTCACACAATTTACTTATCTGTACAGCGCTGTTTCCTCTGTCCTAAAAACGGCCTGATGATTTCCTTGTTCTATGAAGTCCCTCCTTTAGAAACATGTAACGAGTTCTGATTGGGCCTCTTCCCGTGTTGTGATTGGACAGCAGCTTAACGCACTTTGCCCGGAAAGGTCCCGCCTCTTACCATAACGGGGAGATGCAAGCGCTGAATGCGCGCTCTTCTCCACGTGGGAGAGCAACGAGACCACGCCCCCTTTTTTGCGTGTTCTTGTGGGCGGAGGGTTAGTCAACAAATGGTTCTAGTGACGTCATTACATCCCTGCACTTCCTGCTGTAGTCCAAACCGGCCGTTCGCTGTAGGCTTTGAAAGGGAACTTCTGTCAAATAAAATATCTCACTTGGCATTGAACTTTGAGCTTTATAATTTTACAGGTATTATTTATGCTCCAACAGCAACATTACACACTAACTAAAGTTTGAAAGATGGAATCGCGAAGAACGGACCTTTAAATCCCCCAAAGAGAGCTTTTCTCCTTATAAGGATATACTTTCTTCCCAGTGTTTTACTTAATCTGTTCTCTAAACACAGAAGGAGCGCCAATGAACTGAAAACAAACACATGCGCTGGAGTTTATCTCCACAGCGAAATCCTACTTCAATGAAAGCGTCATACAGCCAGTCTTTGTTTCTTAACTAGACACTTGTGCTATTTGTGTGACTAAATTTGCCACGATCAAATCTTCAGCGATGAATTTCAACAAATGCCCGTACGGATCTACACCATACTGTTTTCAGAATAAACGCACCTTTGCAGCCGATGTGACAATTTAATCGGGAAAAGGAACCTAATTTAGAATTATTGGAAATAATATTACAAGTTTCACCGTTTAATCTTTTAAAGTTCCTAAAGGGTTTAGCAGTTTTTATAATTTGAATCAGTTGAAAATGATATCGCCACTGGGCTAAGTTCTAAAATGCAACAAGAAAATGTGAAAAAAGCTTAACGTGGCTTAATTAACAAAGACCGTGTTATTAACTAACCACATAGTGAACCCCATAATAAAGCATACTATGTACAGAAAAGCAGATAAGCCCTGAATAGGAACGCAACGCATTTAATTGGCATTTTCCTCCGATAAAGAAAACGCTTAACCTGGCTTAATGTAGGCTATAGTGACATTAAAAGACCAAACTTAGTAAACATTAAATAGCTGCACAAAAATTTGTTTGTGCTGAATTTGATCTTTTAATATCACTAGTAGGCTACATTAAGTGACGTTAAGCTTTTTTTTAAATAATGGTTTTCTATGGGAGGAAAAGACTTAACGTAATTAAACGCGTTGTGTTTATTTTCTTGGCTCAACTGTTGTACCCCATGGTTTATGATTTTTACAGAGTTAGGTCTTTTAATATCACTGTCATTGCATTAAGCCACATTAATGGTGGAGTAAGTGCTATCTGGTAACCGATGTTGATATTTTAAATCACCGAAACAAACATGCCCCTAGCCCCAAAAAGGGTCTCGGCACTATTTTGATAGCTCCACCCCACACATAGGTAACCCAGGCAACGACTATGGCAGAATCTGTGTGTAGATTCTGCAATCCAGGTCAAATATTCAATGAAAAAGTCACCTCTTCCATCACAAAAACACAAATCATTCTCATAAACCACTCGAACACGAGCCGGCAGTCCAGCTAACGACATATTAAATTTATGACAAGATTAGAGTTATAGCTCACAAAACACAAACTGTTCTCATGAACAACTCGATTGAACACTAGCCGACATATTACAATTATGACAAGATTAGAGTTATAGCGATCACAAAAACACAAATAGTTCTCATGAACAACTTGATAACGTTACTATACAAGCTCGATAGTCCAGCTAACTTTAGACAAAATAATAATCTTGACCACATGATCGTGCTGGGCCTGGCGTCTATAAACGCCTTTCTTTGACAATGAAGTTTTCAGCTCTGAAATTTACATGATATTCTTATATTACCATGACTTTTTATATATAAAAAAGCTCAAGGGAAAGTGGATTTCTCAATGCATCACCCCTTTAAAGCAAACTAACTCTGGAACATGAGCTGCTTCAGAGCAGGTTATGTTCATAGAGTGAGTTGCTATGGCTACTTACATACTCTTAAAAATACCGCCGTTTTTGGAACGGACAGTTGAGATTATCTGCTTAACGTTACTTACCAAAGCTCCGAAGCGTGTCAAAAAAATGAAACGATTTTCAGTGACACTTTAGGCTTGTTTGAGATGAGCAAAATCTGTGCAGAACCGATCACCGGTGATCAGCGCGAGATGCATGCCGGTTAGAAATGTGTCCAAGGGCATTCCGCCTTGCTCTGACGTCATGCTGACATATGTCAAAAATCTCTGCGCTCCACCGACTGCGCTGAGCAAAAACGGCTTGCTGACGACACAGCTTAATGCGTTAAAAAAATTGGTTTAAACAACCGTGATGTATGGTTCTTTTTTTAAATGTTTGATTTTAAAACTCTGATATCATGTTTTAATGTGTATAAATTATGTGTGAATATTCCCAAACTCTCTTGACAGTGCGATCTCTCTGTGGGTTATGTGATTGTTGTCATATTTATAAAAATATGTCATATTTCATATTTATTTATAAATATGAAATATGACATATGTCATATTTATTTATAAAAATAAATATGACAAAAACATGTATGTAATTAAAGTAAATATGCTTGATAAACAGGTATTTCGAATGGACATAAATAACAAAAACTTACATCTTGAAAGTCTTGTTCATAATATTTATTTTCATATAAAAGCAACAAAACTTAAATTGCATCCAGTTTATCAAGTTCAATAGATTTAAACCTATGTTTGCTCATCTCAAACAAGCCTAATTACTCCTCTATGGAGCAAGGCCGGACCGAACTGCCCGACCTAAACATTTTGTTCGGCTGGCATCCAGACTATAATAATACCTTCAATAAAAATAAAAAGTGTGCGCAAGTTGAGGATTATTATTCTTTTTGTTTATCACATTTTATCGTTTTGGCAATTTAATTCAAGATCGTTCGTTTTGTTCGGCCCATTTCAAGCAAGCTTCACTCACCGTCTTGAAAGTGGCAATTACAACTATATTCCTGCAAGCAGTAAGGAGCGATTTTATCCACTTATTGACTGTTTAAACAATTTCTGATTAAATTGAAAGTTTCAGAGAGAGACAGCATTGTCTACACTGAAAAAAATGACTTTGTGGTATTGTAAAATCTATTACATTAATTCATGTAATTTATACATTGTAAAATCAAGATTAAGTTGGAACTATATATCTTATGTAAAATTTACACAATTTATTAATGTAATAAATTAACTGAGAAGAGAGAGTACATTTTACCATATATTTACAAATAGTATTTAATGTTTTATAGTCACAGCACATTCACCTAAAAATACTAAGTAAATTTTAATCTGAAAAGCAAAGTGTTTGAATCTGCCCGCCCATTTTTGTTGTTGCTCAAAAAGATCCCGGTTCAGTGGCAGAGACGGTCGGTTTGGGATGTCGCTTTTACATGGCTGACTTATTCTCGGTAAGTTCTGACTTTTCTATTTTAGATTTGTGATAACGATGTACTTCGTTTTGATGGTTTGATTATTGCATATACGTTACGGTTTTTATCAAAGCATAAGTTAGTCTGCACTCTGCACTAAAGAAGGAAAGTTTGGATGGCAGGTGAACTCTGATACCAAATAAGCAGTGATGTAAGTTATAACATTAGCAACAAGTGCATGAATGTCAGCAATTCTATTTTAGTGAGCTAACGACATGAAGGTCCGGTCACCTTTTTAATGAAAATAAAATGTAATGTTATAAATGTAATTCTATTTCTTAAATGGAATTGTGTTCTTTCTTTCTTACAAACTGTATGCAGGAGGACAGTCGCAGTGTTGCCGCTGAACATATCCTTAAGATGGTCATCCATGGAGCTGATTGAGAGGATCCAGTCGATGAATGAGCATTAAGGAAAAGTGACCATTCTGTTTCAGCTGGACTATGCATGTGCTCGTCATTAAAGGGTTAAGTTAGTTCAGTTCAGTCTAAAATGAAATGTCTGTCATTAACTCCTCTCCCTAATGTCGCTCCACACCCGTAAGACCTCCGTTCATCTTCACACACAGTTTAAGATATTTTATATTTAGTCCGAGAGCGTATGCAAGTGTATGCACACTATACTGTCCATGTCCAGAAAGGGAATAAAAACATCATCACAGTAGTCCATATGAGACATCAGTGGGTTAATTAGAGTCTCTTGAAGCATCCAAAATACATTTGGGTCCAAAAATAACAAAAACTACGACTTTATTCAGCATTGGCTTCTCTTCACCGTTTCAATCTTTATTTGAGGATTGAACACAAACACGGAAGAGAAGACAATGCTGAATAAAGTCGTAGTTTTTGTTATTTTTGGACTCAAATGTGATACATTTCATATTTGGCTGAACTAACCCTTTAATGTTAGTTATGCCACTGTTGGCTGCTGATGTTTAGTTGAACCATACGTGGTTAATTCTACAGTTATTGTAAATTATAATGAATGTACCTTAACGACTTAATCAGTTGATGTGAACATTACTGATTTAATGGTTAATTGTAAATTTTGACATAATAAACTGTTCAACTTCATTGTATTTATGTGTGATTTGTGATAAATGTATTTGATGCAGAGAAAATTATTACATTTATTTGGTTTAAAATAGCAACATTTACATAATAATAGTGAGTAATATAAATTAATTCAACTAAGTAATTCAAAATGTCAAATGGACAAACATTATAAAATCTACTTAATTACTTCATAAGAGTAAATAATACAGATTTATAAAATTTACTTGATTACCTTTAATAAATACAACATGCTAAGTTAAATATAATTAAGTAACATTTACTTAATGTCTTTGCAAATGTTACATTTATAGTTAAGTACATTTTACTTGATATTGGCAAGTAAGTTGTACTTGATTTCGCAGCAGTAAATTTTACTTAGAAAAACTGAGTGCAAATTGTTACAAAGATTAAGTAAATCTTACAAGTTGTTTTTATCAGTGTAGATAACGTAAAATGCTATACAGTAACAACAGAAACCACCAAGTACCATACAAAACTAAATAGTGTGTCTAATGACAAAGGTTAATATTATTTTGTATTACAAAATACAACCGTTGATACGTTGCTTACAGATCGTTCATTCGATCCTTCTTCCATATTTTCCACCATAAGTTAAAACAATAGTCATTTGACAAAGCTATTCATTTTGTAAAAATATATGTTCATATTTTTGAGAACTTAAAGCTACACTGTGTAACTTTTTTAGTTTATTCTTAGCTAAAAATACTTAGTTCTTTCAAAAATATATGTGCTCATTAATATTTACTTCTTTCAAGTTATAAAGTATTCTGGTAAGTTTATAATATGCCATTGAAAATACATACGGGTGAGGGGTTCGAATGCTGGTCGCCATGTTGCTCCTCCATCTTGAAAGTACATTAGCCAAAGAGGGACATACCCGTAAATTCAAGCTTCGCCTTTCGCGTTTTAACAATCGATGGCACCGTGTCGAATGTGAAGAGGGGGATTGCCATGTTAATCTTGGACTAAATCGGCCACCGTAGGAGTTGAAAGGAAATCAGAATTGAGAGGAACAGAAATTATTATTCGCTGGATGGTCATATACCTTTTCACCGCTAGATGGGGGAAAATATCACACAGTGTAGCTTTAACCTGGGTTCTTAAACCTGAAATACACTGTTCACATTTTACACTTGGTTAAAGGTGCCCCAGAATGAGTTGAAACAAATTGTTCTCTGATATCTACATAGAGGAGGGTATGTGGCTTATTTAAAGGGTTACTTCAGCGATTAACATATGGCTTTGTATCAGTAGAAACGCTGGAGTCTATTCAAATGATCGTGCTCCCCCCTCTTATATCCCCCTGAGACGAGAGATTTATGCATTATATTTCTGGAAAAATTCCTCTCGTGACGCAAATTGACGATATTTGCGTCACGAGAGGAATGATTGCCCAGAGGCTAAAGACTACAGCCAGCAGAGGGAGCCATTTCCGCATGTTTTCAACTCGTGCATGGGGAATGGAGATCACACTTACAGCACAGCTCAGCTACAGGCATTAATTTAAACGGATGCTAAGCAATGTAAGTGTTTTAACTTCTCAAATTAATTTCTATGAAAGTTAAGCTTCCAAAGGCATGAACTGAAAACGCATTGTGAATGTATGCCGCGAATGTGGTCGCGATTACCTCAGCTCTCATTACGAGAGCTCATCAACTCATTTATGACGTTAAATGTAATCTGAGTCTGCTGTGAAACTCACGCGGCAACTCGATCGTTATATTGAACAGACACGTTCAGTATTTAATTGTAGGAACTCAGTCTCTGTAATCCAGTAGCGGTGGCTTTGGGAATGGCCTCACAGGGCAGCGAAGCATTCTGGGAATTGTAGTCTTTCATCCCCATGAGACAAAAATACATTTTCTGTCTTTTCTCAGTCTAGAAAGCACCAAATTAAAAAATAATTTCACATTTCAACTACATTAATGAGGCAGTTTAAATACAGATTCATCTTCCCAGCGCTGAAGTACCCCTTTAAGGGCAAAATTGTCCAGATAAAGTTTTACAGGTCCATTTACAACCCTATAAATTGTCCCTATATGTAATGTGTGGACAATTTTGCCCTTAAATAAGCCGCATACAAATTTACGGGTATGTCCCTCTTTGGCTAATGTACTTTCAAGATGGAGGGGCAACATGGCGTCCAGCATTCGAACCCCTCACCCGTATGTATTTTCAATGGCATATTATAAACTTACGAGAATACTTTATTACTTGAAAGAAGTAAATATACATTAATGAGCACATCTATGTTTGAAAGAACTAAGTGTTTTTAGCTAAGAATAAACTAAAAAAGTTACACAGTGTAGCTTTAAGATAGTTATTGCCCTCTGGTGGCAGTAAAAAAAGCAAAACTGATGTAATGCCCTGTTATGACCACTAGGTCAAAATAACTCTTTAAAGTGGCTTATAAATTCTTTAGTGTTTTTAGACATAAAAACTTATTTTTATTAAGTTGTGGATTTGGATTTATACATAGATATTCTCAAAACACTACTTTTTGTCAAAATTTATATATATATATATTTAAAAATGTATGTTGATTTGAATGTCAGTTTTTGCATTAAGTTTACTACATTTAAACCTGAGCACAGAGGAGAACATTTTGCATATAACATCAAAATTCAATAAAAATGTAACAAAAATGAACAGGTATGTTTTATCACCACATAACTGATCTGATTTGAACCTCTTATTTGAGACTTTTGGCTCAATTTTACCACATTAATAACAGCCATATCAGTTCGTGTGTATTATTATAGTTTGTGTATGTGTCTCTGAGTGTGTTTACATGTGTGTGTTTGTGTCTGTTTTGAACTCTTGATGTTTTAGAGTGTAACCTCTTCCTTGTTGTTGTTTTTGTTTCACATATTTGCAAAAAATGTGCTCTCTGTCATGTGTGTTTTGGGGTTTGGGGTGATTGTGTCTATTTTGCACTCTTGATATTTTAGAGTGTCACCCCTACATTCCTATGTAATTTTTCTGGTTCATGGCTGATTTGTGGTTTTCTATCACCAAAAGATTCCCTGAGTTTTTGTGTTTTTGCATATTTCCCATTCATTTCCTATGGCGGTCATTTTTGAGACAAGGAGACAAGTGTGACTTTTTTTTATGACCTTTTAACATAACCGAAACATCTCCATGATTTGTTTGTGTGTTCACATGGCTAATGCAATGTGAACACACAATGTCATCCCATTCCGCTGACAGCCTACTTTCAGATTATCCGGTTGCCAGTTTGTACATGTTTAGGTAAAATACCAGATAGTAGCCTATATGTGTTCTTTTCACAGAAAAACTCTGTTTGGGGGTTTAATTACTGTCTTAACACTCCAATCATTGGCTATGCAGTGACTGTGATGTACTCTGAAATACAAGCATGCAGAAACATCATACTTAAAGCTACACTGTGTGATATTTTCCCCCATCTAGCGGTAAAAAGGTATATGACCATCCGGCGAATAATAATTTCTGTTCCTCTCAATTCTGATTTCCTTTCAACTCCTATGGTGGCCGATTTAGTCCAAGATTAACATGGCAATCCCCCTCTTCACATTCGACACGGTGCCATTGAGTGTTAAAACATGAAAGGCGAAGCTTGAATTTACGGGTATGTCCCTCTTTGGCTAATGTACGTTCAAGATGGAGAGGCAACTTGGCAACCAGCATTCGAACCCCTCACATGTATGTATTTTCAATGGCATATTATAAACTTACGAGAATACTTTATTACCTGAAAGAAGTAAATATTAATAAGCACATATATTTTTGAAAGAACAAGTGTTTTTAGCTAAGAATAAACTAAAAAAGTTACACAGTGTAGCTTTAAAACGTGAAAGGCGAAGCTTGAATTTACGGGTATGTCCCTCTTTGACTAATGTACTTTCAAGATGGAGAGGCAACATGGCGACCATAATTCGAACCCCTCACCCGTATGTATTTTCAATGGCATATTATAAACTTACGAGAATACTTTATTACTTGAATGAAGTAAATATACATTAATGAGCACATATATTTTTGAAAGAACTAACTGTTTTTATCTAAGAATAAACAAAAAAAGGTACATAGTGTAGCTTTAAAATGTTTAAACTTAACTTAAATACGCAAGCTTCTCTGTGAGTTTCCATGGCACGCGCACACAAGTCTCTCTGCTCGCTCGTTCCCGCTGGCGTCTCCTATTTCACTGCTCTCTCAAATTCTTGGATCTGGAGGCTGCGCAGTCCCTGCTCAAGCCCCAGCATCAGAAAAGTGCGTGTGCAAGCAGAACCTATTCCGCAGACCACGAAAGCAGGATGTGTCGCTGAGGAAAAGAAAGAAATTTTGCAGTGCAGTCGGAGAAACTTTAAGCTTAGAGAAGACGTCGTAAAGGCCTGTTCACCACCTTATTTTCAGCACAAGGACATCAAGGAGCCGGACCAAAATGACGTGCTTTAAGTTTTTCAGCTGTAGGCATGTTGTCCTTAAAGTTTTCCTCGTGCAGTTTTTTGCTTCCCTGCAAACTTTTGCAGCGCCCTCACCCATCATCAAGTTCCCAGGCGATGATACTTCTCACACAGACAAAGAAGTGGCCCTGGTGAGTGTACTTTCCTTTCCTTTCAAGAATTAAAGCAGTTAAAATTTCGTTAGCAGTGAATAAAGAGTATTATTTGTTACGGAAATGCCTATGCAAATTATTTTCCTTAATAAGATAAACACTTCAGATGTTAAAATTACATTTCAAATATATTTTTGTTTGTATATTTCATATGTGTGAGGTCCGTTAGAACTTGAATAATATTACCTCAATTGTATTATTTGAAGAATGTGTAGTCTTTAACTTTTAGCCTTTTACTGTTGGATTATATGTAAAATTTAAAACACAAGAATATGATGTTGATATGGTAATTGGAAAATGTGGAATGGGGTAAACAGTTTTCTCTCTCTCTCTCTCTCTCTCTCTCTCTCTCTCTCTCTCTCTCTCTCTCTCTCTCTCTCTCTCTCTCTCTCTCTCTCTCTCTCTCTCTCTCTCTC
Source organism: Pseudorasbora parva (assembly GCF_024679245.1). Classification (NCBI taxonomy): domain Eukaryota; kingdom Metazoa; phylum Chordata; class Actinopteri; order Cypriniformes; family Gobionidae; genus Pseudorasbora; species Pseudorasbora parva. Next base: position 38,988,218 of record NC_090172.1, read on the forward strand.
TCTCTCTCTCCCATTGTATCCTTCATAATTTCCACAGCACTACTTAAATAAGTTCTATGGCTGCCCAAAAGACAGGTGTAATCTGATGGTGTTGAAGGACACACTGAAGAAGATGCAGAAGTTTTTTGCTTTACCAGAGACAGGGGATATTGATCAGAAGACCGTAGAGATTATGAAGAAACCAAGATGTGGTGTTCCTGATGTGGCCAATTACAATTTCTTTCACAGGAAGCCCAAGTGGGGACAGAAAAACGTTACTTACAGGTGTGTTAACTTCAGACAATGCTGAGCGAATGATCCCCACTGTTTGCCAGTCACTTTAACCCTTTTAAACATATTTCACAATTCTTTCAAGACCAGTTATTACATTTTAAAAACACAATCTACTTGAGAGTGCTTGCTAAACAAATGTTTTTTTTTTTAAGAAACCATTTCTATAAAGTAGGGAGCTCTTTTTTTTATCAGTAAAAAATGCAGAGAGCAAAATCAACACATCTTTCAAGAATGTTCCCAGCGGGACCTTTGTGGCTATGTTGGAAGTGGAACAAAAAATCTAAATTTATTAGGTTATAAAGTTGTGCTGACTACAGGAAATGCAAGAAAAGTTTGGCCTTTGCTCGAATACTTCCTATAGATGAAGGATTTGGCCAGTGATCAGACATAATACAAGAGGTTAATAGTCCTTTTGTAACAAAAAGAAGGACATGGTTGAAATCTTGAGGATATTTATGGTCTACATGTCCTGACAGTGTGTTTCTGTTTTATGAGTCATGACCACAGCTATGCTGTTTTACCACTAAAAAAGTGTTTTGGCCCCGTATGCAGATTTATGGAAGAAATAGCTCAGATTTCTGCCAGCATCAGCTTTGCTAATTTAACAGATATTTAGATTTAATATCTTAGAGGAATGTATTTAGGGGCCAGTCTTAATATAGACAGTCATTACTATTAAGCAGCATAATTAATGTCAATAATAATTGTAATATAAGAATTGCATCACAAACATTACATCATTGCTAAATAGTGTGCTGTTGTATGTTATGTGAAGTGATACAACTTACAACCTACTTGTGAAACGGTAACAAACTCTGACTCTGGTTTTCAGTTTCAAACCTCAGGATGTTTCCTTCAGTATGTCAGTGTTCAACGTGTGCTCTATTAAGGTCATGTCTAACTTTCACATCATATGGTTTCCAGAGGGGTTTTTTCATCCTCTAGAATTTTTATTTTGTGGAAAAACATCAGCGGAACAGACTTCACTTCTATCCCTCACAGCTTCCTTTTTCATTCATGTAAAATTAAATAAGGCCTACTCTGATTCTTACTCTACTCTGGTCCGTAGCTGCACTATTTTGTCAGTTGCTGTAGTGTCCTTGTAGATTGTGCTGTGTTTTTTACTAGAAAATAGCATAACTTTAGTACTGAATACGTTTGAGATCGCCATGAACACAGTTAGCATTTGGTAGTTGCTTTGATAAGTGAGTACCTCCAAAGAACATGAATAGTTTCATGAAATTCTTTCATTTATATATAGAACCTAAATTGCCAAACTATGGCAAGAGTACTGTTGATCATTCGGACTTGTGTTCTTGTTGATTTATAAAAAAAAATGTGATAAAGGCTGCACGGAAGGTTCCTTGTTGTCATTGATCAATATAAATGGCTTTCTGTCTGTTAGTACCAGTGTTTTCCAGGGTGGTCAGCATAACAGTTTTTCACCCCATGCTGTTCTGGGAATATTGAAGAGCTTTGAAAACTCATGATTTTTTAGTTTGTTGGCACTTGCTTCATTTTCAGTAGGGACCATTTCAAGTTGCCAGAACAGGTTTGAATTTGACAGTCCTAGTTTTGTTTTGAAGCTGAGCTTCCTCCTTAAGAGAAAGAAACCAGGCCATGCTGCAAACCAGCGGGTGATCGGTGTAGCTGGCTGTCCTCTTATTGCTGTGTGTGATGGATTCATAATAGCTTGATGATTATTGGATTAAGCTGGCTCTAGTGGTTGGGGGCCCTCTGCATCCTCATGTCTCTTTGTGATGATGAAAGTTGGTGGCAGATAATTTTTGTCTATTTTATAATGGGGATAGGAAAAATTAATCACAGTACATACAAAGGTTGCTTTTTTGCATATAATACTTGAGCTTGATGCCATTGTGGAACATTACATTTTCTTTTATCTGTTTTTTTCTGGTCTTACAATCCTAAACTGATGCATTCTTCAGTCACTCTGAGGACAAATGGCGAATGCAGTACCTTCTATAATAATATGATAAATAGTTATGGATAATAGTTATGAAATATGGAATAATCAATTGGGAGTACAGTTAAAAAATATAGACAATATTTTTTCTTCTTCCACAGGATCTTGGGGCACACCCCGGATCTGGATGAAGAAACAATTGATGATGCTTTCTATCGTGCATTTAAAGTCTGGAGTGATGTCACACCTCTGAACTTCACCAGGATCATGGATGGAGAAGCTGACATCATGATTAACTTTGGCCGAAATGGTATTCCAGAAACTTTCTGTTAAGTTTATAAACAACTGTGGTTTGAATTTACAAACCTGATTCAGTGTAATGTTTTTCCTTAATCACCCAGGATTAGAAGTTCTTAATGTTTTAAATACTTAGTCACATACTAAGCACAGTCTCTCTGGAATATTTAGTGTGAAAGTTCTTAGACCAGAGATTGATTAACATTGTGGCCTTTGTAAATGCTGTCATGACTGCACAGGTAAATTGCTTTTAAAAAAGACCAGAAGTATGAAAATTGTCAAAATGTAAATGTTTTCTGGGCAGGCTGTAAATGACAAATTGTGGACAAAAATGCAAGTGATTTTAAGACTCCTATTAAAACTGTGCAATTATCAACCCAAAACACTAACCGTGGTGCATTGGATTTAAACATATATTTGAGTTAAAGGGTTAGTTAACCCAAAGTGGAAATTGTACATTCATTTCTACTGCTTCTATTACACCTTTGCAGGAACCAATCACAGACTGGCTTATCCAGTATTATTGGCGGGTTTAACACAATGAAACAATGGGCCTTTGCTCGTTGAGAAAATACAGAGTAGACTCTCCAGACCAATGTTCAATTTTAAATTGAGCTTGGTCTGGTGATAGCCAGAGAACTTTAGTTCATCTTCAAAACCTCCTTTGTGTTCCTCCACTGACAGATACACAACTACTTCTTCTTTGATACTTCAAAAAATTTATAAAGAGATAGTTAAACTAATCCAAATAAATTGCCAAATTCTCTGAAGAGACTCGTTGTATATGATGGAAGGGGGTGAACTAACCTTTTAAATATGTTACATTTTCTGTAGAACATGGTGATGGGTACCCATTTGATGGGAAGGATGGTCTACTGGCTCATGCCTTTGCCCCTGGACCTGGCATTGGAGGAGATTCTCACTTTGATGATGATGAGCTGTGGACATTAGGAGAAGGACAAGGTATCTCAATTGAAAGGATCAAATTCAGTACTTTTATCAAAATGTCATATTAGTATAATAAGCTCTTTTCTCTCTCTCCTTCTTGATGCAGTGGTAAAGGTGAAGTACGGTAATGCTGAGGGGGAGTTTTGTAAGTTTCCATTCTTGTTCATGGGTAAAGAGTACACCAGCTGCACCTCTCAGGGTCGAGATGATGGGTTTCTTTGGTGCTCTACCACATACAACTTTGATGAAGATGGAAAATATGGCTTCTGTCCTCATGAGCGTGAGTACCTTTTGTGCTCGGTTTTACAGCACAGCTAAATTTGAGACTGTTCCCATCCAAAGTGATGCAAACTTCAGGCAGTTACTGCTCAAAAGAAATTACACACATCGTGAATGCAATACTGTGTCATAATCACTGACTCATTGAGTTTTGCGTTCCTTCTTGTGTTGCAGTCCTGTTCACATTGGGTGGAAATGCAGATGGAGCGCCTTGTAAGTTCCCCTTCACTTTCCAGGGTGATAAATATGATGGTTGCACCACCTCAGGCAGGGATGATGGGTACCGTTGGTGTGCCACCACTGAAGATTATGATCGTGACAAGACTTATGGATTCTGTCCTGAGACAGGTCAGTCTAAAAGTTTCTGTAAGTCTCCAATAAAAAACACTACAAAAGTTACACTAGCGTTCAAGATTTTTGGGGTCTTGAACATTTTAATACTTTTTTTCTGCAAGGGTGCTTTATTGGTCTTATTAAATTGTAAAATTATATTTTAAATAAAATTATTCATTATTCATAGTTAAACAGAACAACTGTTTTCAACATTGCATAGGCCTATTATTTATATATATAGGCCAAAGGTTTGGACACATTACTATTTGTAATGTTTTTGAAAGAAGTTTCTTCTGCTCATTAAGCCTGCATTTATTTGATCAAAAATACAGAACATTTTTTTTAATATTGTGATATTATTACAATTTAAAATTTTTGGTTTTCAATTTATTATACTTTAAATGATCATTTATTTCTGTGATGCAAAGCTGAATTTGCAGGATCGTTACTCCAGTCTTCAGTGTCACATGATCCTTCAGAAATCATTCTAATATTCTGATTTATTATGAGTGTTGGAAACAATTCTGCTGCTTAATATATTTGATGAATAAAAGGTTCAAAAGAACTACATTTATTCAAAATAAAAACATATTTTCAAATAATATAAATCTCATTTACTATCAATTTTTATCAATTTAACACATCCTTGCTGAATAAAATTATTGATTTATTTCAAAAAAAGAAGAAAAGAAATGAGCCCAAATTACTGACCAGAAGTGTATATTGTTGTTACAAAAGATATCTATTTTTAAAACTTTTAACTTTTTATTCATCAAAGTATTATAAAAACGTATCACAGGCTATGCAAAAACATTAAGCAGCAGAACTGTTTCCAACTTTGAAAATGAATCATCATATTAGAATGATTTCTGAAGGATCATGTGACACTGAAGACTGGAGGAATGATCCTGAAAATTCAGCTTTGCATCTCAGAAATAAATGATCATTTAAAGTATAATAAATTGAAAACCAATTATTTTAAATTATAATTACAATATTAAACAATATTAAATTTAACAGTATTATTATTTTTTTCTGTATTTTTGATCAAATAAATGCAGGCTTGATGAGCAGAAGAAACTTCTTTCAAAAACATTACAAATAGTAATGTGTCCAAACTTTTGGCCTGTACTGTGTGTATATATATAAGTTCAGTTAATTTGTAGTTACCTTACAATAAAGTTTTGTATAACTAGTTTATTTATTAGGTTAATACAAATGTTAAAATTACCTTAACATAAATAATTATGGAAGTACAACATTTTGAGATGCTAATGATACATATACAGTCAATTGAATCTGACCTATAAAATCCTGTCATATGCCGTTTATTAAATTATCTCATGGATGTGGCTGTTGTGGTTCATGGTCGTAGTGGCACCAGCTAGCTGCAGTAAATGTCTCATATTCAAATGACTTTGACATAGTCTTTTTACATTAACCACTTTAAATGCATATTACCCATCATGCAAAGTTTCCCTAAAGCCACCAGAGTGGTGGTCATGTGAAGAATCATGTGACACTAAAGAAAATGAGTAAAGGAAGGCTGCTAAAAAATAGCTTTTCCATCACAGGAATAAATTAAAAAAAAAAAAATACTGTATGGATGATAAAATAACTATATACTTGTTTCACTTTTTTTTATCGAACTGAATGGTAGTTTATGTTATGTCAGTAAAGTATGTGACACTGTATATGTGTAAAGATTTATATTTATTTATTTTTTTCTGTTCAATTAAATTTGTACAATTACATTTTATAATGAATATTCTTCATAACAGCTTTAAGAAAGTAAGACAAAACACAGTGACAAGGAAAAACACTCATGTAAAACTCAATGTTGACTGATGTTGCTCAAGATGTTTCACCTTTCACCCAAGTGAACACACAATGACACAATCACTAGATTAATTATTTGAGTCGTTGCAGAGACTTCAAATCCGTGATGTATCCGTTTATGTATTTGGTTTTTAAGGTCAGGCTCCTCCGTTTCCAGCAGACTAAAAGTTTCTCTTCTTTTTACGGGATATTTTCCATTGTGTTGCTGATCTGGCATAAGCAAGCCAGAAGCACAGAAATCCTCATCTGGTTGTAATTCCCTGGGAATGCACTGCAGCCCTCTCTTCCTATTTGTGTGTGTGTGCTGAATAAAAGAGACAGAAAAACAAGTCCGGTGTGATGCAAGCCATCACTTTAAAATGGAGCATTGGACCACATTCCCATACTTTAGCTGAACTTTAACAAAACACAGCTCTGTTTATGCCATGAAACTGGTATGACCTTGATTTGAGTCTGTTGAGTCAGTGTGATTCAGACTGTTGAGTCTGTGTAATTGAGGACTCCTCCCTAATGCTTCTCTTTGCTCCAGTTCCGTAGTGTTTCTTTAGGTTCAAAAGCCATGATATAATATGTGGGTTTACCACTAATTGCAGCTTTTGTTGTAGCTTTGACATCATATTTAAAAAACAGAGACACACTTAATGGCAACAGATCCATATCTTTGCTTATTTTGCCTCTCTCATTATCTCAGTTTTTGTTAAGCACTGTTATTTCATTTAGTTAGTTGACACAAACTATGGACTTATGAGCTGACACAAATTCTCAAACTCCTTTTTAGAATGCTTTAGATCAACTGTTAATCATACCTTTTAAACTCAACTTTTTTATGATGCAGCAATGTCAACGGTTGGAGGAAATTCAGAGGGTGCACCCTGTGTCTTCCCCTTTAAATTTCTGGGCAACACATACGACTCCTGCACCACGTCAGGACGCAGTGATGGGAAGATGTGGTGCGCCGTTACCAAAAGCTTTGATGACGACCGCAAGTGGGGTTTCTGTCCTGACCAAGGTGGCATAGAGATAATTTTTTATCCTTTGTGTGTCATTGTTTGTATAATATCTAGCTTGCCAAAAATATTCTGTTCTCGTAATGGCACAAAGAAAAAACTTTATTTTTTGCTCTCACAGTCACTTCCTGTCTCTTTTTTATGGCTTACTGAGTCATGTTTTGATGCTATACTTTTCATGGTCAGATTAATAAATCGACATATGTCTCTTTTTTTCTTTCTCAGGCTACAGTTTATTCCTGGTGGCTGCCCATGAGTTTGGACATGCCCTGGGTTTGGAGCACTCTGAGGACCCTGGAGCTCTCATGGCTCCTATCTACACATTCACCAAAACCTTAAGCTTGTCTGATGATGACATTAAAGGCATCCAGGAGCTCTATGGTGAGTGTCAAGTGTCGAAAATGTTATACATAGGATCAGCTTTAACTAATTATTTGTTTAATGTATTTTAGTACTTGCATAATGTTTAATTTTTTGGGATATTTTGTGATAGTTATAAAATGTAAAATAATATCTTTGTCTTCTTTATTCATCTTCATTTAACTGTTTTCTGTACAGGTGTGCCAACAGACAAACCATTGCCCCCTAACACCCCACCGGTCACGCCAATGGATGTGTGTAATGAAAACATCATATTTGATGCTGTAGCCCAGATCAGAGGAGAGATCTTCTTCTTTAAGGACAGGTAATTCATTAAGAACACCAAATTTAAAGAAACTCTTGAATGAAATTTCACATTAACCTTATTCCTAAGCTGAATAGAAAATAACAGGGAAAGCACCTTTTGGAATATTCAGGCCGGATCACAATACTGCTTCCTTTGGTCTTTTGTCCACAAAAAAAAAATGAAGCAATTATTTGACCGGTCAAACAGAGCACCACGGTTCACAGCATCAAATACCAGGCACACAACTGTGGCTAGCAGTTATTTCATATGAGCATTTCATTTGGCAGGGAATGCTCAATTCATCAGTTTTCAGTGGTTTCAAAATCTTTCTTTTTGTGTGCACAGGAAATGGCCCCATGGCCATCTGGAGAAAACGTCATGTCCCAGTTTATCTGTCTCTAAAACTTCAGCATATCTTTTTAAAATCATTATGGATAGGAGTAATTGCTTTATAGTGGTTGGAATAACAGGATGACGATTTAAACAGGAGATGAATCATGCTGATGCTTTAGCCACATTGTTAGTCCAGAATTCAAGTAAATTCAAACAAAGTAAGTATGGTGGTGGTGGTGAGACTGGGTAGAGAAGGGAAAGTCCACAAATCTGATCCCACATCCCAAAATCAAAATACCTCAGCACAAGCATTACCATATCAGGGGGCAGTTTTATTCTTTTGAGCACATTGTTATTGTCTGGCTGAATTTTGTTAGGAAGATTTAGTCGGAGCCTAAAATTTCTGACTGCTTTAATGTATTACATGGATGAAGTTTCCATATCGCTGACTTCATTCATTTGTACAGACTTTTTTTGAAGCATTTTAATAAAAGAGACTTAACTTGAAAAAAACTAACAGTATGCTAATATTCCATGTTGAACCCTCAATCAGTATTGTTACAAATGTTTTACCCTAAAATGTCTCTCATCAAAGTCAAGAGACTTTGCCCTCTCTCATACAGTACTATTCGGGTATCTCTACTACAGTATGTAAGTTGCTTGGGTTAATTAAACACTTATTCTGTGGGGTGCCTAAGAAACAACCAAAATGAATCCACACAAATCAACACATGTATTACATGTAATTAAATATAATTTACTGTTAAATTTACTTAAAAAGCTTATTAATAACTTTTGCAATTCTTGCTCTACCTTTACTAATCAGAGGTAAACTTCATAAATTATAACATTTTGGAGGGGTGTCCAAAGCAAATATGAGGAGAATATAAAGAGTGCTGTCATAGATTTTTACCAACATGCTCATGGATCAGAAGCTCTGGAACGAAAAAGAGCCACCCACTATCCTACGCACAGCTGACTGCTAGTCACAGAGATCACAGGACCACACACATACACACAGTGTATAGAACTCAGTGGGCTCTTATAGCCTCTAAGCAAGATCCTGAAAATCAAATCCAGATCATCATTATTCCATAAATCGAAATAAATCACTTTTATTTGATTATTGTAATGCATTATAGATCCCTTTATGTATCTTCTATGCATAAAACAACATGTATAATATACAATAATACTATATATATATATATATATATATATATATATATATATATATATATATATATATATATATATATATATAAATGAGTTTACGTTAACTTTACAGTCCTATTTCTCTCTAATTGGAGATTTCTTTTCCTCATTTTTACTTTTTACTTTTAGAAAAAAAAAATACTGCTTTTTTTCTACAAGAATTTTGATAATTTATTTAAAATAAATATTTAAATGTTAGAGTTTATTGTAATATGAATTATTATTTTAAAGGGGTGGTTGCGTGTGTTTTTTTTCTAGGCTTGGTTGTGTTTATGGGTCGCAGTATAACATGTCTTAATATTTCTTTTCTTTTTTTTTAAATGCTGTATTTTTCTTATATTTGACCTTTATTCCACACCGCTGTCTCCACTGTCCTTTTAACAGCTTGTTTGCTTCCTGCTTCTATGAAACCCATCCCTCCGAAAAACACAATGGTCTTAGATTGGTTTGATGGCCAAATGTAGTTACATGTATTTTTATTGGCTGAACTGCCAAGCCAGGTTGTCCGGAAATGACACGGCCCTTACCATTACGGGCAGAAATCACATCTGGGGCAGTGTCTATGTTAATAGCAAGGGTTTATGATGTCACCAACCCAGGAAGAAGCTCGCTGTAGTCCAAACCAGATGTCTTTGTAGGCAATAAACCGCCGTAACTTTAAAAGACAATATCTCCGTTTGCATTGAACTTTCAGCGCTGTAACTTTGCAGATACTGTTTATGCTCAAGCAGCAACATTACACACTAACTAAAGTTAAAAAAGTGAAAACGCATGCAACCACCCCTTTAATTTCAAGTCTTCTGTGTTTATTACAAAAAAAAATGCTAGGAAAATACAAAATAGATATTTTTTTATATAATATTGCATTTTGGGGATTTCTTGTGCTTCCTGATTATGGGAGTTTGACCTAAAAATCAATCTTTCCCAAGTGTCAACCCCTCTCCATATTTTTGCTGATGAATTTTTTTCTGTGCAAGCTAGGAGTCAAACAGTTTAGCAGTGGAAATGTCATTATCATAGAGTTACAAATTACAGCGTAATTCTGTGAATCTGAGGATCTCTGGAGCTGAACGTTTCACTTTACTGTGTGGGCAAGATGACTTGAGAACTCAGATATTCACCCAGCTGGATAAATGTGACAGCTGTTAAAGCCATTCCACAGAGAACGAGTGAGGAAAATAGAGAAGAGAGTAAGGCCAGCGAATGCACCCCCAAAAGGTTCACTAATGTTTTGTTTATTCAGCTGCACCAGAAAGTCTTTTATTTCATCTAATCTTTGGCTCACATTTATAAGCCACATCTGAGACATTTTTTTAAAATTAATTCTTTGTCTGTCTCATATCGTTGCGTTGATAAGACAGTTGCAAATAAGAACTGAACTCAACTAGTGTTTGAAATACAAGAGTGTTCTGTTATAACACGTTTAATTGCATAGACAGAGAAGGGAGGGATGTTCAGAGCTGAAGAAATGAAGCTTTGGGGCAAACTATTTGTTTACATTTTAAAGAGATAGTTCACCCAAAAATGAAAATTACCCCATGATTGAGGAAATCACCCTCAATTCATCCTAGGTGTATATGACATGCTTCTTTCAGATTAATAAAATCAGAGTTGTATTAAAAAAGTCCTGGTTCTTCTATAGCTTTATAATGGCAGTGAAGTGTTGTTTCATTTTTAAAGTCGAATAAAGGCCTTCTGAAGCCAAGCAATGCGTTTGTGTTAGAAAAATAACTATATTTAAAACTTATTTAAAAGTAAAATATCACGCTTCCGCCAAAATGGGGGGAAAAAATTTAACTGGTGTGCAATGTCATCAGACGTAGCGTAAGCATTTTGAACTGCGAGAAGCACTACGATTATTTTTTAAGTTGAATATGGAAGGCAATTGGCCAGAAGCTAGATAATTTAGTTTGTAAAGTTTTAAATATGGATATTAACACATCAATTCGCTTAAGAAAGCCTTTATTAAAGGGCGGGTGAAACACTCAGTTTCAGTCAATCTCATGTCAATCTTGAGTACCTATAGAGTAGTATTGCATCCTTCATATCTCCGAAAAGTCTTTAGTTTTATTATATTTATAAAAGAAATATAGGCTGTACCGAGTCTTTCCGGAAAAAACGAGCGCCTGGAGGCGTATCGTGTGGGCGGAGCTAAAGAATGAAAATCGCGCACAAAGCGGTGACGTCCTCAAGCGTGGAGAAGAAAATGGCAATCGATCAGATTCAACTAATACAGATATGATCCAGAATCAGATCCGGAGGCTGAAATAAATTGAACAGGAGAATCAGCAACAGCAGGACATCCGTCTCTGTGGTATGTACTGTATTTAGTGGCCTGTCAACATTTGTGTGCGTTTACTCGCAGTTTATGAGGACATGATTCGGTTTATGGACTATTGTATGCGAATAAACATTAGCAGTAGCAAGCAAAACGATTTTGCACGTCAGACTAGTGTAACGTTATACATAGAACAACAACGGAGTAACCGTTAGCGCATTTGAATGACGAAGCACGCTTTGTGAGAACGCTAGGTTTATGTTTGGGGTGGTTTTACAATAAACAAACTGACACCTATAGTGGTCAGCTAAACAAATGTATTTAAACACACACCATAGACAGGGTTGCCAACTTTTAAGTTTAGGTTGGAGTGAGATTTTTTGGGGGCCGGGGGGGGGGTAATGGTTTTGATCTTGATTCAGTATCAGTTTATATCTAGTATATATACTGTACATAATAATATGTTTGTTTTGGCACTAGTTTAAAGATTTCTTGGGTCAAATTATATGTGCCATTCCTTAATATTCACTTGTGACTGCTTATATAAGTATCATTATTCATTAAAAAGATTAGGATGCAAGTTATTTAAGTTTTGAAATTTCACATTTAAAGAAATCTAGTGTTTGATCATCATATCTAAATATTTATTAGAATGCAAAGACTGCAATATATTTTTGAGCAACTAGATTAGATACATGTATATTTATTAAAGAGCCATAAGGCACCTAATGGCATTACAAATAAACATTAATATTTTTTAGCCACAAAATGACTCTAATTTGCCTCTTTGAATTGGAATTCTCCATTTTAATATTAATTACTACACTAATTGTAATATAAATTTTAGAAGAAATACAAATATTAGAAGAAAAATATTTTAAGTGGTCATTTATTGAAAATAATTGTTGCACAAATAGTATTTAGTACCAAAAGACCTCCTCAAAATATTCAATAAATATAATTTAATGAGTATGAGTGTGACCTATTAGTAAGGAATACCTGAGGGCTAAATACAAGAATAACATTAATGTTAACAATGTTGCATCTCTATCACTCTTCATAATAAAACGATCCTGTAAATATGGCTGACTTAATAATCAATAAACACTAAGCTGTACTGTTTACCAAAACGTGCAGCAAACATCTATATGGTGATGGTGAAACTGTTGTGTATCCGCTTAAGCCATTTAAATTCATTGGCACAGCGCTAGAAGTATTGAGCGCTCATGGGCCACGTGACCAGCGCGCGCCGCAGGGAGAGGACAGCATGCAACTCCGCTTTTCAACGCCTCTGGCTTTAACATTATGCCACATTAGCGGCAAAACGCTGTTTATTGTTTGAATTTCATTAAAACACATTTAAAAAAATTAAAGCTTATAGCTTTGTTTAATATCAAAAGCAGGTTTGGCAATTTGGCGTGAGATTGAGTTGGGCGGAGTGAGAGCGTGAGACAGAGCCTGAAAGCGTGAGAATCACGCCAGATGCGTGAGAGTTGGCAACCCTGCCATAGATTGCGTGCTCCTTTGATAAATTAACTAACGTATACACGATCGTGTTGTTTACTGATGTTTACTTACGCGACGATAGCCTCAACATAGACATTTGAAGCAGTTTTACTCACCGCCTGCTTCCAAAGCAGGACCGTAAACCTTTATCATCACCGCTCCATCAAAAACACACTTCTTTGGTAACTGTTGATTTGGTGAAGTCCTGTGACAGCAGTGACCGCGGAGATCCACTTTTGCGAAAGGACTGAAGCCTGATGTTGTGCCGCTTCTCGTCATTTCTGCGTTCAAATCGGTTCAAATGCAGCGCTGCCTTCCCGGAATGCTGTGCTGAAGTGTTGAAGTCGCTTGACGTCACTCATAGGAATAAAGTGAAGCGCGGTGGGACAGAAGTGTTGCACGGATGACTGTATCTGCACCTGAGAGCAGTGTTTATGGGCGTGCATTTGCTCTTTCGCCTCAGTCACGCGTGCACGCACCTTTCCGGGAGAAGAGCCCGTACGGCCCATACAGGGAGCTTCCGCTCTATCGACGTCAACCGGACCCATACTTGAAAAAAACTCTCCGAAACTTGTGAGAAACCGGAAGGAGTATTTTTGAAACAGAAATACTCCATCAAACGTCCAACTTAGTGTTTGAAACTTTGTCTATGTTTAGGATGGGAATCCAAGTCTTTAACAGTGAAAAAGCTCAGTATGCATGAAACAGCATTTCACCCCAGGGTCGGTTCACCCAAAAATGAAAATTGTCATTAATTATTTACCCTAATGTCGTTCGACACCCTTAAGACCTCCGTTCATCTTCGGATGGGACCCATGGGTCTTGAGAGAGGAAATGACATTGGTGTCAATAAAGGCCTGTCTGAGCCATCAGTTTTCAACAAAAATATCTTCATTTGTGTTCCAAAGATGAACAGAGGTCTTACAGATGTCTAACAACATTAGGGTAGGTAACTATTGACAGGATCTTCATTTTTGGGTGAACTAACCCTTTAACCCCCCGGGAGCTGGGTGGAGCAGTTTCATGATAGATGCACTTTTATGGACTTCAAAAACAAAACAACAATTTACTGCCGTTATAAAGCTTGGAAGAGCCAGGACATTTTTAATATAACTGATTTTTTTTTTTTATATAACTCTGATCTTAAAGGTGCACTACAGTATATACATTTTTTATGTGTGTAAAATAAACTAAATTTAAATAATGAGTATATTTTAGACTGAGTAGGATGCGTTTTGTGCAAAATCGCATACTTGCATCACTTGTCTGTGTGTCTCGTCATATCCGTAAATAGAGAAAAGTTGCTCCAGCTACTTTGACACGTGGGAGGGGTAAGACATAATGAGTGAGAGGGGTTGACTAAATTTTGAATCCCTGGGGAATCAACAGTCTTTAAAAATGGAGACTGTTGGAGAACAGCTGGCAAAAAGAGATCATGACAGAGCTTGGAATGAGAATCAACAGTGGCTTGGTCTTTTGGAGATTGCAAGAACTGAGGTATTTGAAATGTTGTAAAAATGACACAGAGATAGCATTTTTATTACTCAATAGGTAAGGAAGATATTTTATTGACAAAAATTGCCATATGTAGCTATCTAACAGAGTTAACTGTAGTGTAAAGCATTATCTATTGTGAAGGGACATTTCAAAATGGTGTTGTAGCGTTCTTTCAAGGAATGCGTCGATTAATGGGTATACTGCTAGCTACAGTAATGTCTCCAGCTGGTCAGCCTGAGATCCTTTATATCTAAACTCTTAAGCCTATAGTAAAAATTTTATGAGCAATTATTTTCATCCACACAGTCATGGAGAAAGCACAACCAAAACAAAGTTCTTCCACAAAATGCATTGTCTTATTTGTTTAACCGCTAGAGGGACAAAAGTAACATGGTGTACCTTTTAAATTTAACATGCTGTAAAATAATTGCTGACAGAGGCAGTGTGCTTCTTACAGAAGCTTTACTTCACACCAGTGAGCTGTAGTTTCTTGAAATCCTGAGTCCTGAGTTCTCTGTCTTCTTCTCTGAGGCTAAAATGTTTTGGCCTTTTGAAAATTAGGTCAGTGGAAAGAGTTTTGGGTTGGTTGGTATTGTTTTTGTGGTTTATTCTGGGGCAGCAGGCAAGTTTGGACTTGTCCGACTGCCTCTTAACTCACTCTTCAACCATAATAAGAAACATCTGCTCAGTGAATCAACTCATTGTAGCTAGAGTGCAGCACAAGCTCTTCTTTCCATTTTACTTACTTATTGCTATCTTATCTCTTCTCCCTTCCCTCCCTCATTTGCTCTGCCTCTGGCACTGCTATATTTTTTCATATGCACAAATATAGTGTTGCAATTTTTTTTTTTTTCTCTTCTTTGTCTAACTCTAAACTCTCCTGTTACAGATTCCTCTTCAGGTCTTCTGATGTCAGAAGGAAACCAACAGGCCCCATGCTGGTGGCTACATTCTGGAGTGAACTTCCGGAGAAGATTGATGCAGCTTATGAGAATCCTCTGGAGGAGAAGACAGTCTTCTTTTCAGGTAAAGCAGAATATGCCAATTTGTTTCCTGGGGGCAGAATTAAGGACCACACTGTAAAACCCAACAAGTTACGGTAACTCAAACCATTTGAGGAAACCGATTGCTTCAAACCAATTAAGTTTCAAAACCAATAAGTATGAGTATTGAAAACTCATATACATTGAGTTAAATTAACTTATATTTTAGTGTTGTGTTGTTCAATTATTAAGAGTAAACTGAACTTAAAGATTTTAAGTTAATTTTATTAATTCAGTTTGAATTCAGGTAGCAAATCTAACTAAGTCTTAACAACTACATGGTTACTTAAATGGTTTTAGGAAACCGATTGCGGCAAATGGTTTAAGTTCATAAAACTCAAAGTGATTAAGTTACATAAGACTAAGCACAACCTAACATTGGTACAAAATGATGACAGAACAGCAGGGTATTCTTAAGTAATTTATTGAAATATAATATTTACATCATAAATACAGTATGCCGTATCTTCAAAAATATAACATTAAAATGATCTTTTCAGGCTTTTTCACCAAATAAAACAGCACAAACATGTTTAAAAAAGTCTTACATTTAAATAACAAAACATATAAAATAAAAATCTTTTAATGTTAAAAGGTACGTTTCCTCAAAAAGCAAAAGCACATGCTCTTTAATGTACTCTAAGTGTATTGCACTGACCGAAGACTTGGCAGACATCACCACCTCATCTTTAAAGACAAAAAGAAAAGCATCTAGTGGGTTTAAAGGTAACGTTCCCTCTTCCTCCTCGACAGTAAGGATGGTGACTGTTGCCTTCTGCACCTGGTCAAGCTTCTTTTTCTATATGCATTGTAAAAAAATATGTTAGTTTATGTCACCACATATAAAAATAACCCTTGTCAGGGCAGACACCATATTAAAATTTTCATAAATAAAAATAACATTGTTATAAGGAACGGATTATTGTTGATTTAATTGGGCGTGTGCTTATTTTAAACCCTGTAGTTCAATTTTGTAAAGAAGTTAAGTTGTTTGTCAGCAAGGTTTAATTGGGGGAAAAACATTTTCAGGGGCGTATCAGCTGAATGTTCTAGACCTTGAATTGAATGACAAATTGAACTGAATTCAAGCGACAATGCATACATTGCAAAGCATTTGTTTTTCATGTCAGTATGTCATAAATAGAAAGAGGCAACAGTTTACTGTCGAAGATTTGTCGCTTACATCACGCCGCATCCAGTGTAGACAACCAAACGGATTATAGGGGGCTCTTTTGTCCTGTCGCGCTGCTCACATCCGGTGTAGACAAGGTGAAACAAGAGAGATTAGATTAACAAATTTTAAATGGATACTGTCAAGACATCCTAGGTTTAAATTACGTTCTTCTTTCAGATGAATACAATCAGAGCTGTATTAATAAATGTCCTGGTTAATCCAAGCATTATAATGGCAGTAAATGGCTGACCAAAATTTGAAGCCAAAAAAGTGCATTCATTTATTATAAAAGTAATCCAGATGGCTCTGGGGGGTTAATAATCCATATTTAACGCGTTATAAGGAAAAATATCTAGTTTCCGGTGCAACAATGACGTCGGACATAGCATAAAAAAGCATAACTGCCACGGCGTTGACGGCGGACGCAGCGTAAAAAACATAAATGATGCGACGATGACGTCCGCCGTTGCACAAGCGTTTTGAATCACGAGAGGATATTTTTCTTACGCAAACCCATCGATTTAATTCAAAAGGCCTTTATTATCCCCCCGGAGACGTGTGGAGCACTTTTAAAATGGATGGATGCACTTTTTTGGGCTACAAATTTTGGGCTGTCATTCACTGCCATTATAAAGCTTGGACGAGCCAGGACATGTTAATATAACTCTGATTGTATTCGTCTGAAAGAAGAATGTCATTTACACCTAGGAGGACTTGAGGGGGTAGCAAATAAGGGTGAATGATTCCTTTAAGCTCGAGCTAAGATTGGTTTATTATGTGTCAAACAAGCTTTTGCTGTGCTCAATGTATATGTGAATGAAAGCCTAAATAAAACGTTTTGAAGCTTGAAAATAAAGTCTAGATTTTCAATAGACAGACAAAAATTGAAGAATTTAAAAAATAAAAAAAATAAAAAATAATTCTGAAGATGAATAATATTCTTATGTGTTTGGAACAATATGAGGGGTAGTGAATCATGACATAATTTTTATTGGCAAGTGGACTATCCATTTAAGACAACTTGAATGATCAACTATCAGTCACTGTACCCACACCATGCATTTATGCTGATGGCAGCTGAAAGGTTAACATGCTGCTAAATAAATGTAATGTAGTTTTAATATGTGTTCTATCTTGTGTCTTGAAAACATCTGCTGACTCTTCCTTTTAAATAGTAATAGACCGGCCAGGATCGTAGTTCAAATGACATCAATGCCATTTTTGTCCTTGAAGACAAAATACAAAATGATTAGGGTAATTTAACTCACAATTAAGCAACATTTATGGACAGTTTATTTTTATGATTCATGACAAGACTTCTTTCAACCACTGCAAATCTAGCATTGCCAATTACCTGACACCTTTACAAACCCAAGGCAACTTCAGGAAAACTGCCAGTGAAAATATAACACACGAAATGTTTCTGTTTATATTAGGAAAGCCGACTATAACAACAACTTTCAAGACTTGACCAGTATTCTCCTGAAGCAATACAACATGACTTTGAATGATAGACAGACTGGACTTTGGACTTAACTCTTTTAGAAAAAATGATATTGCTTCAGAAGACTTACAAGTTGTGCTAAAAGACATTTATGGTCATAATTACGTTTGCAAAAATAGCAATTCATTCAAAAATTAAAATTGAAGAACAAACTTATTTTGTATGAATGTTATGTAACTGTTCATAACGTTATCATTTGCATTTTGCACAGTAACGTTACAAAATTCCATTGATTTGTTCAACGTTAATTCTAACTTACTTACTCATAGTATTGTAGCCATGTTGCTGCCATTGCACCTTCGTCTTTGCTCTGAAAAGATTTAAAAGCATGGCAACAATGTGTTAGTGTGAGTTTCAAATGAGAAAACGTCATGAGGAACAAATAACAGTTTAAAATGTTATCTAACGTTAGCAAAACAGGATCTAAAATGCTCCTCGAGTCACTTTGTTCACCCCGGAGCTTCAGCTGCTTTAGTCAAATTAACTAGCATCACATATGATAGAGGAAACTCGAATTCGATTAACAATACATTTAAAACAAAGGAATGCGTGAGTTTGCATTAACGTTACCTTTTGCTTTAACGTCATTAAAGTTACTATGGTGCGAGAGACGTGGAAAGATGGCCAGCTGTCTCAAAAGCCAGCGTTTATCTGTCCGACTGTGAGAAAGCACAAGCATATATTTTTTAATTCCCCACTGATAAACTGGGGTGTAAAACAGCATATTTAACTCCAAACGTTTGCATTACCGTTAATAACACTGATGTAATAGCGCGTTTGCTCCTGATGTTAGATTGTTTGCTGGCTAACTTTGCACACAACATTACTGAGCTGTTTAATCTTCGGATAAACATAAAAGAGGTACGAGAATAACACGGAACACGCTCAAACATGCCCGAAGTATGAATAAATAAGTTTGAACACTTACCTGTTGTTTTTCTTGATTGTAGCGCGAGCCGTCCTGCTGTGACTGGACTGAAGGAGGGAAAATGTCGCGTTTTTTGTCGGAAACTCATTGGGATGATACTTTGACATGAGTAAATGTAATTACTTTAAAAGAGCTTAATGTAAGACTGTAGGCATAATATGAAGTAGATTAATGTATATACTATTGTTTATTTATTTATTTTATCAGCTTTTAGTTATTTAATTAGCCATAGATGTAAAATACTAGATTAAATAAATATCTGTAACTTAAACCATTAGAGTTAAAAAGTTTTAGTAACTTATTTAGATTGAGGTTTGCTTACAATAATACGTTTTTGAGTTAACATCACACATATTTGTTAAGTTGAATTAACTTAAGTTTCACTTAAGTTTCAGCCATCTATATTAAGTCTTGCATTCTGATGACCATATTCATCTGTTTCAGTCATTTGACTTTACGGCTCATCTGCTATATTTATGACTACCTGCGGGGCAAAGTAATAATGGTGAATACAAAAACACATGAACAGAGATACCAAGAGAAATATGTTGATCATTAAAAATTGATCTTTAACCAATCACAGAAAACATTTTAACCAATTCAAGATTGCACAGACTCTTCCAAATCTAACATTCACTAACATTTATGGTATATATATATTTATACTATGAGGCAGCTGAATGTTTGAATCGAATTGGTTGACAAATGTTCAAAGGTGTGCAATTATTTTAAGGGAAATGCACGGCTAAAATAATTCCAGGCAGGTCTGAACGCATTATAGTTCCAAAGATCTGAAAGATGTCTTGAAATACTGGTGGTGATTGCTTGGATCATGTGTACCTTGATACATGAGTGCTATATATAAACAAGGAATAATGCCAAACAATATACACCTGGAAACAGGGTCCGAAATGAACAACCGCCAAGCAACGAATGCGGGTAGATTTTCCGTTTAGCGACTAAATTCAAAAGGCTATCCGCCACAATGGTGGGTGATTTTCATACCAAAATAGAAATGCAATATGATGTGTTTGCCAGAAACTAATCTGGGGACGAGGTGAGCTAACCACAGAACGTCTCTACGCTCCAAGTCTGGCGACACTGTCTCGGAGGCCGGAAGATAAACAGAGACTTGAAGCACTAGAGATGGTCTGTTGCTAGCTAGTACTGCAGCTAACTTGCGGTCTGCAGCTATCTGCTGCATATTAGCTGATATGTGGCGACATTTACCGGGAGGTGTGCCAACATTTAAAACGAAAACTGACAGACAAAAAGGGGAATGAGTTAAATAAAAAAAGATAGTTTTGTTAGAAATGGAGGTTTGGAATCAATGGAGTTTCAAGAGGCTGGCTACAATATGATTCTGTTGCTGTCGTGATGAGTTGTTCGGTGTGTCGCCAGTATGGTAAAGATAAAAAAGGAACAACTCATTTGTCATCGGAAATAAAATGAGGCCAGAATTCATGGACCATGGAAATGCGGTAATTGCGGTAGAGAGTGAGCAGTGGGATGAGTTTTAAAGGTGTCATGAACTGGCTTTCTTTCTTTTTTTATACTGGTGTATGTGGTCAACTAATGATGTTCATGTGGTTTTTACATTAGAAAACATCATAACTAATAAGTAATAGGCTATTTTCTATACTGGTTTTGAGGCTGTCTCCTAGGGGTGGGCGATATCTCGATATTTAAAATATATCGAGATATTTTTTCAACTCGATATGGATTTGGACATATCGTATATATCGATATATTGTTTATTTTTAATTCTGATTCCGCCACTCTGCTTGTTTGCCTTCTCTGTGTTGTGCTCGCTCCCGCTCGCGCGCCTCCCGCCTCTTGCTTTTGTTCCCCCTCCCCTCGCGTGTCGTCTCATTGAACACGGCTGCTTCCACAACCAGGTGAGGATTAGTTATAGTGATGGGAAGTTCGGTTCTTTTCCGCGAACCGGTTCTTTCGGACAGTTCGTTTCAATGATCCGGTTAAAAAAACCGGATCACCGGTTCTTTTACGTCTTTACGTAATGACGTCATTTCTATCGTCCCGGCGGATGAATATACATTCAAACACATCCATATAAAGTATTTGTAATCAAAACTTAGTATAGTAATAATTATAATTGACATCATCATCATCTTGGAAACATTTTTTCATTTATGTTTAGCAACAGCACTCAATACAGTTCACCAAATCGAACTGAATCGATTTACAACATCTACTTCAAGATATTAGTTTTATTTCTAGAGAGACTGTCACTGTCACTGTCGTGCACACACTGATGTTTTACACGGATTAAATAAACTTACATTGACATAATACTTACACAAATCCTCAGTTCACCCGGGCTCATGTATTATCAGCATCAGCTGTCCCAGTCCGAGAGAAACAGTTCGGTTACGACGCTATCACGCATGCTCAGTATCTCAGCTCACCGGTTCTCAGAATCGAACATGTCCGAAAGATCGAACGTGTCCGATAGAAACGGTTCTCGATTCTGTACCGGTGATCCGTTGCAACCGGTCGATCCAGTAGTATATTCCTGCACAACCGGAGGCTGCAGTTTCAGGACCCCAGTTTCAGGACCGCAATTCTAGGACCCTCTAGGACCGCGCCACCTACAGAACTGGATGATATAGCGGTGTGCTGCAGTTTCAGGACCTCAGTTCTATGACCCATGTGGTTTAGTTAGTAGCCTACATAGTATCAAGATATTTAATCTCAGGAGTATATTTTATGTGATTTTTATTTTATTCAAAATGCATCAGAGGCTAATTACAAAGTGTGTAATACCTGCTTTGAGTCACAATTTTAAATTTAAACACATTAATTTACACAAATTATAATTTTAAAATGTATATCAATCTTTTAAAAAAAAGTTGAGTACCTTAAAAATCTTAGTTTCTTGAATTATACTGTATATTGATTAACCTCCTTAACTTTAACTAATTAGTTCATTATCAGGTAAAATAAAGAATCAGTATATGCAGTCACTAAATTACAGTCAGATATTTTAAAGATTGTAGAGAGGCAAGACAAGACTCAAGAATGTTTGAAGAATATATATTTATGTCATTTTTGCAATAACAACAGCACCAAAAAGACCCCTTTTTTCATCAGTTGCCTCAAAGATGGAATGGCTGTATATATATATATATATATATATATATATATATATATATATATATATATATATATATATATATATATATATATATATATATATATATATATGATTTAACACTTGTGCACTGTTGGAGTTGTAGAGAGAGAAAGCCAAACAGAATATTAATGTTACTCATGTCTAATTCCAAACTCCAAATTTGTAAGTATATAAGAGCAATACCCACCAATTGAGACCATGGTACTATACAGTTGAAGCTGCATACAGCGTGATGAGGCAACTATTGTAAACATTTCCTATACACCTTACTTAGCTAAATGGATGATGACTGAAAGTCATTATACTAATCTGGTGAACATGGTAGTTTTGATAAATGAGCCATGACACAAAATGAACTGTAGATGGTAACATACATTCAATAAAATACTGCACAATTTATAAAAACCAGCAAGTGTTGAAAATACAAATATATATTGTTATAATACCCTTCTATTTGGAAGCGCTCCATCAAAAGAAGACACCACCACTTTCTAATGAAAGCCATGTCCATCTGAAAGATGTGTGACATTGACAGATACTATATAAGCATATACTTATATAAAAAAAAAAATATATATATAAAAAAAACACTGAGACTCTAAAATTAACATGACAATCCTGCAGTCATTTCCACAGTGATGGCGTGGCAATCCCTAAAAGCAAAAAAAAAAAAGGTAACATAGGCTACATGTCAAAAGCCATTGCCATCTCGGTTACATTATGAAATCTACATGATATGCAGAATGGAATATAATAATATTTGTTTGAAGTTGCTAAATATGCATTTATTAAACACTGCAATATTATGCCCAGTCTTTTCAGTCCAGCTCCAAGGATAATAATAAAAAAAAGTTGTGCAAGATTCATACAGAATTATTTTTATTTTTTTTAATTAAAGGATTCATTTTAATCTTTTTAATCCTTCGCAGCAAAAGTACAGACTATAAGAACGTAGCCAAAGTATAAATGGCTGAACTTGTCAAACATTATGCATCATTTTGACAGGCTGATATTGTAGTGCAACCAGGCAGTCAGAGCAGTTATGTAAGAATATTTTATTCTTAACTATGGTAAAACAATGATTATTCAGGAAGTTTCCCCACTAATACAGTAAGCTACAGGTAAATCACACACCCTTACACCAACATTTGTCATCTTTTTAAGTTTAATAATGTGCTGGCTAGATGTATTATAGTCATTAAAAATCAAAAAGGATTTAATAAATCATGGCCACGCCACGATCAAGAACATCATAGTAACTAATAAAACTAGCACACAAATTCTTAATTTGTGTGAATTTATTCTTAATTCATAGTTAGCAGCTCACTTTAGTACATTTTGTTTTTCGTTTAAACGTTATAAAATAAAACTAGATTGAATATCGGTACTTACAGTCTGATCAGTGTCCATCGTCCATCTTAAATTAGTGTTTTGGTGATTCAATTCGGTAGGTGGTGCTGTCACAAAAAACGAGGGTCCTAGAACTGGGGTCTTAGAACTGGGGTCCTGAAACTGCAGCCTCCGGTTGTGCAGGAATACCCTTCTCGGTCGATCTGACTCGAGAACCGCTGTATCAGTGTGTGTGTGTGTGTGTGTGTGTGTGTTGTGTGTGTGTGCTGAGCACAGGGTGCTGAGCTGCGAACTGCTGCAAGCTGAATAGTCTATATCATAGGCTACTGTTTTGATTACATCTATTTTAAAATCTTTATCGACTTAGAAATTAAATAGGGCTTGGGCACCGCGTTGCATTCTGGGACGTCGCGGCCATGTTGATGGCCTCGCGAATGTAAACATACAGCAAGTCGAATGAGGAGAAGCAGAGTTGGGAGAAAGAAAAAACATGTTAAAATCCTGAAAGGGATGTGGAATTTACCGGGATATACGTTAAATAGGGAAGGCAGGGACCGCTATAGAGACAAAATCGGAACTATTAAAGTTTTGGATCCACATGAATTTCCAAAGAAAGAGCGGAGCACCGACGACGACGAAAACTGTATTTTGTCGGTCCCCCAACAGACATTCTACTGACTATAAGTAACTTTGCAACTACAATTCAACTTATTCTACTAACCCGAACCCTAACACATATAACCATAACCTACAGTCTACTAACAGTACAGTTAATACTCTAATTAGTGTTAGTTGACATGCTGTTGAAAACGTACAGTAGAATGTTTAAAGTGGACTAACGAAATAAAGTCTAACCGAAACGTATATATTATTATTATTATTATTTTTATTATATAAGAAATTGCTCTGCCTCCGTTTTTATTTGTTATTGCAATGTTATTGTTTACTATATTTATAATTTGCACTCTTCCATTTTCTGTCTTTTGTTGTTATTTTATAGATACCTATTTATTTGCTTATATAGTATTGAAAGAATTAATTTTTTAAAAAGGTGTATTTATTATTGTTATATAAAGTGCACTCCGTTATATAAAGTGCAAGAACTTGCACTCCATTTTCTGTGTTCATTTTTTATTTGTAACCTTTTGCCTTGAAGCATTCCACATTTCTGTGTTCTCAGGTTGCACTACTTGCAAATAAACACTAAAAAAACAACTGATTGTGTGACAATTCTTGCTTTTTGCACATCGTACTGTTATTACTTCTTGTCCGTGGTTGCGCGTCCAAGCATAAACGCGGTGGAAAGTTAATCCATTTTCGACATTTCCCCTGGTGATTATGTGTTGCGCTGTTACACCCCAAAATGCAGCAACGGTTTACCATAGTTGAAATAACGCCAAAATAATCAAATTAAGACACACGACTGAGAGGGAGTACGTCTATAAACAGTGCACAGTAGTCCGAGTAGCAGTAAAGGATGCCATCAACATGGCCGCCACGCCAAGTAATGACGTCACGACGCCCAAGCCCTATAAGATAAAAGCTGTTCCTGAAAATATCATGCATTATTGATAAAACAAATAAATGTTTAATTTGACCGTTTTACAATCTATTGTTTCCAAAACTTTAAAATAATACAGTGATGGGACAGCTTTGTTATAATGTTTCCAAACGTGATTATTTTTAAATACACTTAACCTGCATTTCGTTCCTCTGAACAAATAACACGCATGCGCAGCTCATCGGCTCATCGGTTCTCAGCATAGACAGTAAAAGAAATGGACGGAGCGTTCCCATTGACGTCTACGGCGAAAGAATGAAGTCAACCTAGGGGCACTCACTTCCTGATGGCTGAGCGAACTGCGCAGGCTCAGACTGAGCTTGACGACGTAGATGTGACGTGAGCCTCCTGTCTGACAGCTGTGAGTCTTCTAGTAGATGTGGAAAGCGAAAGCTGAATCACGTTGTTTAAATATTTTCTCCCGTTGCTTTTGGCTCACTATGGGCTTCTCCCCATTCTTCTCCCTTGACTTTATCAGACTAGTCTCCAGGACATGTCTCCACGTCCCCCCGACTGTCTCATAGACAGTAAAAGATTGCCTGCGAGCGTCTCCTCAGGTCTATACGGTAATTTCTCAACTGTGCGACAGGGTCGCGTTGGTTATGACGCAATCATTAGCCTATTTTTACAAAAACAGCTTCTGCGGGGCGATAGTGTAAGATACAAGGTAATGGAGCCTTTTATACATTGTCGTGTTTCTTTAGTAATAAACAATGGACAAATGGAGTCTTTAAACGTCTCAGATGTAAAGTTATTCACTGTCAAAGTGACTCAAAAATGAATGGGAGTCAATGGGATGCTAACAGCAGGTGATGGCTTGGTTAGCAATGGCCGCCCCTAGGGGTGGAACGCTTTCCGAGCGCTAGATTACCCCGTTCTCAGTATCGAACGTGTCCGATAGAAACGGTTTTGATTCTGTACTGCTGATCCGAGGGTCCGACAACCGAACCGGTACGTTCGGTTACACGCGCATGCTCAGTATCAGCTGCTCGTGAGTTCATCAGATCTCTCAGCAAAACATGTCTCACTTCAGCTAACGATTGGAGTTACAGCATCTACTTCAAGATATTCGTTTTATTTCTAGTTTGAGAGACTGTCACTGATGGCAGAAAGTTAAAATCTACAGTATTTGTGGGATCAGCCCTGATTTGAGACGCGAACCGTTTAGAACGATTCAGTTCGATTTGGTGAACTGGTTCGACCGGTTCACTATAAAGATCCGGTTAAAAAGAACGATTCGTTCGCGAACCGGACATCACTAATTAGTTATCATGTTGACAAGCGCGCGCGTTGTTCGGGACTCAGTTTAGAGACCATGTTTTCATTCTAACACAACTGCTTGCTAAAATTCATAAAGAAATATTAATGTTCATCATAGTTCAAAGCGCAAGTTTCACCCACAGTCAGGTGATTGACACTATTGGTGCGAGACGCGGTCGCAATCATGTCAGTTTATGATACGTCAGTAAAGTTGGTTTTATATTCGCACATTCACACATTCGCGTTCAATAACTATCTCAATAAATGTGCAATAAATTAATGTTTGCAAATGGTAAACAGCGATATGATATTGTGAAGCAATGATTGTCAACCCACACCACTTTTCAAAACTGAAAAAAAATGTACAAGTATTATTTTAAAGGCATTCTTACTTGCGAATGTCCACTGAATGTACAATGTAGCGTGGAAAACCAGTTAGGGACCGTGTACAAAGTTTATTTTTTTTTCATTGTGTGCAAACAGATAGGCTAATTACATTTTAGCTGGCTACAGATGAACCTACCAGCAAATATAACGCACATTACATTTTAGCTGGCTACAGATGAACCTAACAGCAAATATAACGCACATTATAATGCTATATATTTTACTTTAGAAAAAATAAAAAATGCATTATAATGATGGTGTTTAGAAAGCTGTTTAGGAAATTAAAAAGAATGAACAGTTACATTAACTGTAATTTTATATCCAGTCATGTGGAAATCCATCTGTAATCTGTGCTATAACTATCTGGGCAGCGGTGACGTGTCAGCTGAGTTTGGTGACGGTACAGTGAATTACAGTGAAGTTATTGAATATTTTTCATTATGAAAATTCATAAAAAATACGATTTATTATTCTTTTTCGAAAACAACTGCTGTGCTATAGCTATCTGGGCAGCGGTGACGTGTCAGCTGAGTTTGGTGACGGTACAGTGAATTACAGTAAAGTTATTGAATATTGTTCATTAGGAAAATTCATAAAAAATACGATTTATTATTATTTTTCGAAAACAACTGCTGTGCTATAACTATCTGGGCAGTGGCGACGTGTCAGCTGAGTTTGGTGATGGTACAGTAAATTACAGTAAAGTTATTGACTGTTATTCATTATGAAAATTCATAAAAAATATGATTTATTATTCTTTTTCCAAAACAACTGCTGTGCTATAGCTATCTGGCCAGTGGTGACGTGTCAGCTGAGTTTGGTGACGGTACAGTGAATTACAGTAAAGTTATTGAATATTGTTCATTAGGAAAATTCATAAAAAATACGATTTATTATTATTTTTCGAAAACAACTGCTGTGCTATAACTATCTGGGCAGTGGCGAAGTGTCAGCTGAGTTTGGTGATGGTACAGTAAATTACAGTAAAGTTATTGACTGTTATTCATTATGAAAATTCATAAAAAATATGATTTATTATTCTTTTTCGAAAACAACTGCTGTGCTATAACTATCTGGGCAGTGGTGACGTGTCAGCTGAGTTTGGTGACGGTACAGTAAATTACAGTAAAGTTATTAAATATTGTTCATTATGAAAATTCATAGAAAATACGATTTATTATTCTTTTTCAAAAACAACTGCTGTGCTATAACTATCTGGCCAGCGGCGACGTGTCAGCTGAGTTTGGTGACGGTACAGTCAATTACAGTAAAGTTATTGACTGTTATTCATTATGAAAATTCATAAAAAATATGATTTATTATTATTTTTCAAAAACAACTGCTGTGCTATAACTATCTTGCCAGCGGTGATGTGTCAGCTGAGTTTGGTGATGGTACAGTAAATTACAGTTGACTGTTATTCATTATGAAAATTCATAAAAAATATGATTTATTATTATTTTCCCAAAACAACTGCTGTGCTATAACTATCTGGGCAGCGGTGACGTGTCAGCTGAGTTTGGTGATGGTACAGTGAATTACTGTAAAGTTATTGCATTTTGTTCATAAAAATGTATGATTTGTAAATGTGTTATAAGCTCTTGTAGCAAATATGTAGTAACGCATTTTGGGGTTTTGCACTTTTTTTAACTATTTGTACTATTTTAACAAGTAAGGTATAATTTTTTATTTTTTAAAATTAATTTTCATAATGAATATTATTCAATAACTTCACTGTAATTTACTGTACCATCACCAAAATCAGCTGACACGTTGCCGCTGCCCAGATAGTTATAGCACAGCAGTTGTTTTGGGAAAATAATAATAAATCATATTTTTTATGAATTTTCATAATGAATAACAGTCAATAACTTTACTGTAATTTACTGTACCATCACCAAACTCAGCTGACACGTCACCACTGCCCAGATAGTTATAGCACAGCAGTTGTTTTTGAAAAATAATAATAAATCGTATTTTTTATGAATTTTCATAATGAACAATATTCAATAACTTTACTGTAATTCACTGTACCATCACCAAACTCAGCTGACACGTCGCCGCTGTCCAGATAGCTATAGCACAGCAGTTGTTTTTGAAAAATAATAATAAATCATATTTTTTATGAATTTTCATAATGAACAATATTCAATAACTTTACTGTAATTCACTGTACCATCACCAAACTCAGCTGACACGTCGCCGCTGTCCAGATAGTTATAGCACAGCAGTTGTTTTGGGAAAATAATAATAAATCATATTTTTTATGAATTTTCATAATGAATAACAGTCAATAACTTTACTGTAATTTACTGTACCATCACCAAACTCAGCTGACACGTCACCGCTGGCAAGATAGTTATAGCACAGCAGTTGTTTTTGAAAAAGAATAATAAATCGTATTTTTTATGAATTTTCATAATGAATAACAGTCAATAACTTTACTGTAATTTACTGTACCATCACCAAACTCAGCTGACACGTCACCGCAGGCCAGATAGTTATAGCACAGCAGTTGTTTTTGAAAAAGAATATTGAATCATATTTTTTATGATTTTTTCATAATGAATAACAGTCAATAACTTTACTGTAATTCACTGTACCATCACCAAACTCAGCTGACACGTCGCCGCTGTCCAGATAGTTATAGCACAGCAGTTGTTTTGGGAAAATAATAATAAATCATATTTTTTATGAATTTTCATAATGAATAACAGTCAATAACTTTACTGTAATTTACTGTACCATCACCAAACTCAGCTGACACGTCGCTGCTGCCCAGATAGTTATAGCACAGCAGTTGTTTTGGGAAAATAATAATAAATCATATTTTTTATGAATTTTCATAATGAATAACAGTCAATAACTTTACTGTAATTTACTGTACCATCACCAAACTCAGCTGACACGTCGCCGCTGTCCAGATAGCTATAGCACAGCAGTTGTTTTTGAAAAAGAATATTGAATCATATTTTTTATGATTTTTTCATAATGAACAATATTCAAAAACTTCACTGTAATTCACTGTACCATCACCAAACTCAGCTGACACGTCGCCGCTGTAGTGTAATGGCTTAGCTGCTAAACATTTGCACCCTTTGCATTAAGTACAGCTCTTATATTGCACTCAATTGTCTGAAAAGGGTGATAAAGCATTGCAATTGTTCAATTTATTTCAATTAGTAGCCTACATACAATGGAAATATGTATTGATCTTTAATTTTTATATTTTATTCCTTTCATATTTATTTATATTGAAACACTAAACAGTATGCAGAGTAATATTCTCTGTACCTATTACTTAGAGAAACCACGTTATCAGTGTGTTTAGAAATTTTTTTGGATTAGAGTTAGCTCCAACCTCTGCGTGTGTGTTATTTCTCTGGTGTGTTTTGTGTGTGTGCTGAATGCTCAGTGCAGGTCCAGTAACCTATTGGAGATTTTTGCAGACAATGACAGGAATGAAGACTTCTTTCTGCGACTATACAGATTATTTCTATTAAGTGTAATAAATGTGCTATTAAATATAATTAAATCTAGAGTTTTTTTAAAAGTTTAATTTGATTGTTATGAAAATGCACAGATACAGTGGGTACGGAAAGTATTCAGCCCCTCTTAAATGTTTGTCACGGGTACAGAGCGTGACTGTGACTGAAGTGAAGGGCAGGTGGACAGGTGAATCAGGTCTTGGTGAGGGATGTGGGAATCGTTGGAGAGATCACTGGATATAGACAATGGACAGTTCGCTGGAGACACCATGTATTCTAACTCCTCAATCTCTACCTTGTCTTCATCCCAATCCTTTCTCTTGTCCTGGTACTCATCTTCCTCTCCATCATATGCAGGCATTTTTCTGACTTTCTTTGTGTTGCTTTAAATTGTTCCTTTTTTACACAAGATCAGCCCAAAGATGCCTGTGTTAACTGTATATGGTCATATGAATGAAAGAACATCAACACCTGAACAATTTCTAGATGAAAATCAGAAAATCTGATTCATAAAATTATATATTTGCAAACCTTCAATCAGCTGTTTCTCAGTATGAAATAATAAAATGCAGGGGATATATTTGTGTTTCAATTCACAATATGGACAGCTGTCTATCTTGACTTTATCCTATAAGGTTAGGTTTCGAACATGCTGTTATCTGTTCTGGCAATCAGTGTTAAAGCACTGCTACATTTGGCAGTAAAAATCCATTGGTGTGGTCTTGGTTGAGCTTGTGTGCAAAAAAAGTTTAAGCATTTTAAATTTTTGTTAACTATATGCAT
Source organism: Pseudorasbora parva (assembly GCF_024679245.1). Classification (NCBI taxonomy): domain Eukaryota; kingdom Metazoa; phylum Chordata; class Actinopteri; order Cypriniformes; family Gobionidae; genus Pseudorasbora; species Pseudorasbora parva. The sequence continues at coordinate 39,019,249 of NC_090172.1, forward strand.
TTTGTGTCAAAGCAACAAGAAATGTGTTATTTGTATAGCCCACACAGACAGATGTTTTGCTAACTGGGTTAAGATTTTAGGAATATTTGTTAAATGTATTGTCATAGCAAATGTAAAAAACTGTAACTCAGGTACTGTCCATTTCTTCTGATCATCTTTGAGATGGTTCTACACTTTCATTTGAGTCCAGTTGTGTTTGATTGGACTTTATTAGGAAAGCCTGTAAATAAAAAAAACTGTAAATGATTTTAGCAAATTACTGAAATATAACAAAGAGTGAAAAATGTAAGGGGGGGTCTGAATACTTTCCGTACCCACTGTATATTACTTATGTTTCTAAGCAAGCAGATCTCGTTCCTCATTGACTATCATGTTTCATCATGACTATCACCATCATGTTTTCCCAACTATGGCAGTCTATGGGGCCCAAGACAAGCGTAGTTACAAACATTCTTCCAAATCACTTTCTTTCTTTTCAACAGAATAAAAATTAAAACCACATAACATATTTTAACAAATCCTTACGTAATGTTCTACAAAAGAGGAGAAATAAGTGACATGAAAAAAAAAAAAAAAAAAAAAAATTTTTTATATATATATATATATATATATATATATATATATATATATATATATATATATATATATGTGTGTATATATATATACACAGTCCCTGACAAAAGTCTTGTCGCTTGTGTACAAATTGACCTAAAGTGCCGCTGAAATATATTTCTAATCAAGATTTTTTTACAAGAAATGGCTCATTTTAATCCCACCAGCTTTTGTGATAATGTTTCAGTGAAAAACTAAACTTTCAAAAAGTATTCTAATATTCACAGCTTGGTAAAGCCCATTGAGTCAATTTTTGCAAAGACATAAGTTTTGTCACCTTGTCATATGAGCTTCACCTGTGACTAATAATGGATCAATTAGGTCTCAAGTGTGTATAAAAAGAACCCCAGTACACTAGACCTTCACATCAACTGCAACTAGACATCTGCAAACATGCCTAAGATTCACCCTGAGACTAAAGTTTTGATTATCAAGAGGCTGAAACCAGAGCCACTGCTGACGTGGCAGACACCTTCAATGTGTCTCAGCGTCAAGTACAGAGGATAAAAAAAAGATTTGAAGAGACTGGAGACGTTTTTGACAAGCCCAGGTCAGGCAGACCCCACAAGACAACTGCTCGAGAGGACCGTTTGTTGGCTCGAAAATCCAAGGCCAGCCCATTTTCCACTGCAGCAGAGCTCCACGAGACCTGGTCACCTGAAGTCCCTGTGTCAACCAGAACAGTTTGTCGGATTCTGTCTCGAAATGGCCTCCATGGTCGAATCAGTGCCCAGAAGCCAGCACTAAACAAAAGACAATTGAAAAACCGTGTGGCATTTGCCAAGGCCCACAGCCTGCTAAAGGATGGACGCTGGAAAAGTGGCAGAAGGTGGATTTTTCAGATGAATCTTCTGTTGAATTACACCACAGTCGCCGCAAATATTGCAGGAGACCTACTGGTGCCCGAATGGATCCAAGATTCACCCAGAAAACAGTGAAGTTTAGTGGCGGAAAAATCATGGTCTGGGGTTACATCCAGCAGGGGTGTCGGACTGGGGGGATAAAGGGTACTGAGTAACCAGGGCCCAATGCAGGGAAGTCCATTTTCTATACATACACATACATGGTACGGGGGCCCAGCAAGATGGTTTGTACCCAGGGCCCAAAATTTGGTGCTAAGCCCCTGACATCCAGTATGGGGGTGTGCGAGAGATCTGCAGGGTGGAAGGCAACATCAATAGTCTAAAATACCAAGAAATCTTAGCTACCTCTTATATTCCCAACCATAAAAGAGGCCAAATTCTGCAGCAGGACGGTGCTCCATCGCATACTTCGTCACCGTCTCCACATCAAAGTTCCTCAAGGCGAAGCAGATCAAGATGCTCCAGGATTGGCCAGCCCAGTCACCAGACATGAACATCATTGAGCATATGTGGGGTAGGATGAAAGAGGACGCATGGAAGACGAAACCAAAGAATATTGATGAACTCTGGGAGGCATGCAAGACTGCTTTCTTAGCTATTCCTGATGACTTCATCAATAAATTGTATGAATCCTTGCCAAACCGCATGGATGCAGTCCTTCAAGCTCATGGAAGTCATACAAGATATTAAATTTGGATCTCACAGCACCACAACTTAATTTGCTGACATATTTTTGTATTTGCAGTAAATTTGTTCAATTTCTGTATAGGCGACAACTTTTGTCTTGCCAAAATTTGACCTTTCTGTCTTGATTAAATGATAAATATTTTTTCTGTGAAAATTATTTATTTCAGTGCATTAAACATCATTTGGGAGGGTTTTAGCTTTTCATATGAGCCATTTCTAACACCAATGAATTAATTAAAAGTCAGGTTAATATCAGGTATTTCTAGAAAATAGACAAGCGACAAGACTTTTGTCAGGGACTGTATATATATATATTTCCCCACTGAACAATCTTTAATATTTATAACAACAGCAAATCTATTTATTTGTATAAATCATGCAGGTCATTCTTTAGGTTTTTTTTTATATATATTTTTTTGAGTATTTCAAGTATAGGAATATAAACAAATTTTAACAACAACATAAATGGAGCAAAAAAAGAAGAGAAAATGCCAAACTAAATGCATGAAGAGCCAGGGATAATATAAATTACATTATATAAAACATCTCAAGAGGCACTTATTAAAAATCAGGCAAAATGTCACAAAACATACAGTCACATGTAAATTGTAGGGAAAAATATATATATATTTATATTATATATATATATATATATATATATATATATATATATATATATATATATATATATATATATATATATATATATATATATATATATATTAAAAGATGTACACAATATTATGCATTATAAGGCTTTAACATTGCTGGAGGTATTGTATCCAAGTCAAGTAATACTTATAGACAAAAAATAAAATGGCTATTTATGTAAAACAAATTATCTAGTAAAATAAATAGATTTATTAGAAAATATTTATTCAAAATATAAATTTTATAACATTATAAAAACAAAACATCCTTCTACAACCAAGTAAAAATGTATGAAAGAATAAATAAACAGTATTTCTGACCAAACAGTGTTACATGGAAAGAGATGAGGTAAACATGTAGCTAATTTGAGTTTTTTTTTTAATGATATTATGTCTATCTATTCAATACATCAAAAACAGGAGTAACTGTTATAATAGACTGCAGTAGGAGTGAACAAGGAATAAAATATTTAATTTGCTTTCTGACTAAAACGGGATTAATGACACTAATATGATGATTGAAGTATATGGGAAATACGTAGAACCAGAAGATGGCAGTATTGCAAGAACAAGGATGCAAGCTGCCGTTACAACCCGAAGAAGATACGTAATTTGTGTAGATGGTCCCTAAAAAAACGAACTCTCCATAGAGGTAAGCGTGTTTATCTGCTTTTGAAAGACGTCGAGTTCTACAGAAACATGTGTTGTAGCATGTTCTCATAATAATCAATAATGATAAATAACCGAAGTTTGCCTTTTTAAATAAAGATTCATGAAGTTATTGAACGCGGAAGTTTGAATGTGCGAATATAAAACCAACTTTACTGACGTGTTTATGATTTGTGTCTAACTGATCGCATGGTTTTCGGTTAAAATGTCAAAATGATCGCAAATCATTTGAAAACATTTATAAAGTATTGCAATATCATTACTATTATTATTTTGTCAGCTTTATCACGGGATTATGATGAATGGGTCTATTCATGTTTTAACCAAGAGGGAAAAACGCGACATCCCGGGTGTCCTGAGACACAGTGCTCTTCTGTCAGTTGTACTGTATCATATTATCATATAGCCTACCTTCTGACATTCATATTTCCTTCTGTAACTGGAAAAGAAGTGAAATTCAGCTCATGTGTAGCCTGCATGATGAGTTTGAATTTTGTCAAACTCATGACAAACATCACTGTTTGAACTTTGATACAAAATCAGTTTATTTATATCTCAGTCATGCCCCCATCTTTCTGCAAAATGCTTACTGTTTACTTTAAGTGTAAAAAAGGGAGTCTTTGATTCATCTTTTGAAAGCATGAAATAAATGAAAAGGAAATATTATTTATTTTCTTTTACAGTTAAATTATTATTATTTATGTAATCAGGGAGTTTTTTTTAATGTTGCAAAAGCAATTTGTTCCTACATGAACTGACTACCTCTTTGCACTTCAATAATAAAAAAAAGAATTTGTGGTATTTCGCATATTTGTTTTTGCTGTAGTTTTTAGGGGGTTATTTTTCCTGTAAAGATATCGAGATATATATCGTATATCGAGATATAGCAAAATATATCGAGATATATTTTTTGCTCCATATCGCCCAGCCCTACTGTCTCCTGAGCGCTGGGGTTTGATGGGCGTGCCACACTGGAGACTTGGAAGTAAACGCCCACGCCTAGGATTGGATAAGATTTGCATATTTAATGAGCTTCAGCTCCGCTGTCATATCTATGCCCCTGTCAGTTCAGTTCACATGAGTGAGAGATTATTTCGAAAAAATTTCATCTACTAGTCCCCATGGCAGGTGAGCCAAAAAGTTAATTTCGGACCCTGCCCGAGAATGATCAGGACAATGAAATAATAAGACAGAGCTGAAAATCACCTGACAAACCAATAAAAACAAGCTCAGGAACAGGAAACATGACTATGAAAAATTACAAAATTAAAAATATGTAAACGTGTGAAACCAAACTAAAAACAGACTTGACATATCCATCTCTGGATGCGGTAACAGAATACCCATCAAAAAGAAGAGAACACAAAGAACAAAGAACACAAAAGGAATAAGGTCCAGGAAGAGGGATGTCTGGCCAGGCGCGTCTAAATCTTAGAGTGGTGGTGGAACTGTAATGGAACCAGGCTTGGATTTTGACTGAGACCAGACCATAGAGCAGAGGCCGAGACCAAGAACAATTAGGTGGACCTTGACCATTGAAAAGTGGACGAGACCATGTAGGATCAGGTTGACATGGCGGAGCCAATGGACATGGTGAGCTACCAAGGGAGAGCCGGCAAAGGAGAGTAACTCTTTAGCAGAACAGAGCATAGATATGGATGGTCCTCCTGGCTATGACAGTGTCATGGCCATGAAAAAGTATGCAAAGTAGGCATGGTCTGCCTCTGTGGCCATGACAGGGTGAATCGAGAGTTTGTGGATTGCCTCCGTGGCCATGAAATGGAGCAAAGAGAGTTTATGGATGGCTTCTGTGGCCATGACATAGCAAGTACATGGCTCAGAGGGAGCTGTGACAGAAGACAGTAGGAGCTGTGGTGGATGCCGTTATCTCTAGGGGAAGTGTGCCTTTATTGGAATCTTGAGCCACTGGAGCCATGAAATGGCAAGTTTTTAGCGTAGCGGCCATGATATGGCGAGAATCTGATGTTGCAGGAATGCAGGGTCCATCATCCACATTTACCACTATAAATGAGGAACCATCAAGTAACAAGGCATAGTCAATGTAATGAGCTATGTTTTATGTTCGTATTTCATCTGCAAGATCATCTCATCTGCTTTCCTGTAGGCCTATAGTTCATAGTTTCAAAAGAGATTGAGATAATGGCGGTAGCGTTTACTACCATATAAAAACAACCTTTCAAACTTTATGAATGGCTAAGTTAATCTTTCTTGGTTTAAAGCAGATGGAAAACTAAAAGAGGCCTGCTGCGCTGTTCAGTGTTTTACTCTCAATGCCAGTTATGTGACTGAACATTGATTAGAAATGCTAACAATAGCTTTAAAACAATGAACAACACAAAATTGCAGCCACAAAATACAAATATCATAGAATGCATTTCTTAACCAGTTATAAGTTGAAATGATGTCTGCTGACTCCTCATGAAAGGTTGCTGTTGTTGACGAGACATTCTCGCTGAAATGGTGCGTTATTTTTCCTTAAACAGTTCCGAAAATGTGTTCAATGCTGATACTCACTGCTCTTTACGATCCTGAGTTATCTCACTAGCCACTTCACGAGCATAGCCTAAATAATTTCAAATCACCCGCCCTAACATCACTCATCACTCATATATATTATACATGCTATATATATATATACATAATTTATGTCATTCATGATTCACCCTTATGTCGTTCCACACCCATAAGACCTCCATTCATCTTCAGAACACAGTTAAGATATTTTATATTTAGTCCGAGAGCGTATCTAAGTGTAGGCACACTGTACTGTCCATGTCTAGAAAGGGAATAAAAACATCATCAGAGTAGTCCATATGTGACATCAGTGGGTTAATTAGAATCTCTTGAAGCATCAAAAATGCATTTTGATCCAAAAATCACTAAAACTACGACTCTATTCAGCATTGTCTTCTCTTCCAGAGGATTGTTTGTTTTCAATCCTAAAATAAAGATTCAAACGGTTATGAATAAGCGGCTTGATTCATGATTCGGATCGCGTGTCAAACTGCTGAAATCACGTGACATTGGCGATCCAAATCATGAATCAATACGCTGATTCATAACCGTTTGAATTAATAACATTAATATTACAAAATGTATAATGTAAAAGGTATTTCAAAATGTAATATTTCACAATATTACCGTTTTACTGTATTTTAATTTTTTCTAGCTTTCTGACACTATAGCGTTGGAAAGTGTTTTTTTGTTTGTTTTGTTTTTTGTTTTTTTGTGCAAATGTATTGTACATGTGCAATTTTCATTGTTTGTGTGTCCTCCAAACAAAAATTGTATTACAAATATTTGAATTGTTTCTCTAGGTGATGAGGTGTGGGTATATTCTGCCAGTACTCTGGAAAGAGACTATCCTAAGAAGATCTCCAGCATGGGTTTTCCTTCAGATTTGCATAGAATTGATGCTGCCTACTCATTCTACAAGAGCAAGAAGACCTACTTATTTGCTGGCGACAAGTACTGGAGGTAATCCTTTTTTTAAATAGCTCAATATATGTGGGCTTATTAAAGTATATGTTCACTGTGATTTATAGACAAAATAAATGGGTAACACTAGTAATTATTAGTTAATTCAACATGAAATTATGATTAGTTAAGATATGAACTAATCATGAACAAATGAGGAGCTATCCTGAACCAAGACATGAGTCATAAGGATTCATGCATGAATAACAGCAGCATTAATACATGTAAGTACATGTTTGATAATTAATGCATTAATTAATTAATTAAGTATGGGTAAACTAAATTAAGCAGGCTCTCTAAGCAGGAATAACAAGTATTTTGACTTTGAAATACATTTTCAAATGAATTATTGTCATAATTTAAACCATTTTTTATTGGAAGCTTCATCATAAATATTACTGAAAGCCGCAGGATTAGTTTTTCATTACTTTCACTGATCATCTAAATCTGCTATATTTTATCTCAAAAGGTCTGTTTTTTTATCTCTTTCCCATCAAACTAAACCTACTGTGACTCATAACAGTTTCTGAGGAATCAGTCCCCAAAAAATAACCAAACAGTAAATAAGCAGTTAAGTCCAGAAGTGAGGGAATGTTTGCTGGGATCCGTAGTTCTCTCTCCACCCAGACATAGGCCATGATGATACAGTACCTCCGTTATACTACTTATACTAGTTACATGTGTATTTTATAGTAAGTTTATGATAAATAATGAGCTGAATTTGGTAAGTAGTTAACAGTGAATTAATCATGACGTGCCCCCTCAAGTAAAGTCATGACACGATGCATTAACAAGCCATGAATTGATGTTAGTGTATGGTTAGTTAATAATGAATTAATCATGATGTGCCCCCTCAAGTAAAGTCATGACATAGTCATACATTAACAAGCCATGAGTTGATGTTAGTGTATGGTTAGTTAACCGTGAGTTAGTAATGATGTGCCCCCTGAAGTAAAGTCATGACACTATGATGCACTAACAATTCATTAATTACAAAATTAATTAACATATACACAAAGAGTCCTTATTTTTTTTCACCCCTGGTACAAAAAAACTAAAATATACAAAGTATTTGTAGGCTAGTTATTTTATTTTATATGGTAATTGTAAAATAAATATAGTTATTGTAAACTTATATGGACTTAAAATAAAGCCCAAACATACCCGTAAAGCACACACAAGGCACGTTTACATGTAAAGCAGCACATCCACCGGCTAATGCTAATCAAATCATATACATTTAAACAATTATAAAATAAAAAAATTGTGCTCCAATTACTGTACACGCCTCCAGAAATATCCCAATACAACAATCATACAAACTTGTCCTAAATGATTATTTCGGTTAACCAAAGCAGTGGACATTATTTGATAAAATGCCAACATTACCAAAGCAACACAACTAACACGCTAGGAGCACCGAGAGTGCCACTAATGAATGTCCCACCAGAAATAAACCAAACATACTGTAGTTCCGGGAAGAAAACTATAGCTATGACTAAAAGTAATTGAACTATAAAAATCAGAAAACAGTTTATATCAAATGAAAATTATTATTGGTAGTTATTAGTCTATTTTCCACGTTTGATTAGACAAATCTGTGAAATTGATGGCTAAATAATCATGTTATTTGTCAAAGCTGCAGATGGCAGATTTGAATACAGTTGTATTCTTGTATATACAGAATACAGTAAATGACAGTATTAAATCACATGTTTAATTAAAAGTCAGAGTACTTCTTATTTATTTTAAGGAACCTGTTTGATTAAGTTTAACCATACATGTTAATTAATGCATTAATTACCAAGCATGTACTAACATGTATTAATGCTGCTGTTATTCATGCATGAATCCTGTATATGAATATGGTCAAAATATATATGCTATAATAAGGATAAGGTTATATATAAATCACACTGTTATATCCCTGAGATTTACTGGAAATTACACATTACTGAAGGGGTGTCACAGAATTTCAAAGTTAAAGAAAGGTATAAATGTGTTGATTGTAGGACTGTAGATGCTCACTTTTTTCCATGACTTCTCAGATACAATGAAGCCAAGAAAAAGATGGATCCAGGTTTCCCTAAACTTATTGCGGATTCTTGGAGTGCTGTCCCCGATGACATAGATGCAGCGCTCAGCCTTAATAGTGATGGTAAGAGACTAAAAGTTGCTTGGTTTCAGATCCATCTTTGTCTGTGGTATTCCTCTGGATATAAGTACAACTTGACCTCAAACCTGAATTAACCTTTCATTACAATCATTTATTCTCCCTTACCTATATTCTGTTAGCCCTCACATATACATCTGATTTGTTTAATAACTGTTTGTAGTGTACACAGTGTGTGTGTGTGTGTGTGTGTGTGTGTGTGTGTGTGTGTGTGTGTGTGTGTGTGTGTGTGTGTGTGTGTGTGTGTGTGTGTGTGTGTGTGTGTGTGTGTGTGTGTGTGTGTGGAGCCTGGTAGAGAATTCTTGGCAGTTAACTCCAACCCAATTACTGCTGGCATTAGGCCTTCAACAACAACAATACCTTGCTGTATGGTTCCCCTCTGCTCAAGATGAGGAGTTTTTTCCAGTTATAGCCACTGTCTGAAAAGCACATAAAACTCAAAATGAGAGAAAAGCTTAAAGAGAGGAAAGGATTTATAACGGTTTTACACAAGGTGCTCTGGTTTCGTTTAAATTTACTGGAATTTACTTAACATACATTCTTTTTCAACTACCCAACTCTTTCCTCTGCTGTCACTAACACACATTTGCACTCATACAAGTATACGCACACACACACACACCGTACACACTTCATAGAGCAGGCCTGTGTGGTGTCTGAAAGGTTCCTCTGTGTGTGTGCTTGTAATTAGGCTGTTTGGAGCTGACCAAGCAAAACAACTTCTCTAGGTTGTGAATTAGACCCCACACTCCAAAGTTGTACAGATAAATGGATCTCTTCCATGGAGCCATTTCATTTACACCAGTTATGATGTCTTATGTGTTCTGTTTTTTGTTTTTGCTTTACAATACCCTTAAAAAGTTTGGAATCAATAAGATCTTTTTTTCTTTTAAGAAATGAATACTTTTATTCAGCAAGGAGAAATTATATTAAAATAGAAAATTAAATAATAATTATAATAATTATAATTATAATTATTATTATTTATTTATTTATTTATTTTAATTGTAATATTTCAAAATATTATGGTTTTACTGTATTTTTGTTCAAACAAATCCAGCCTTGATGGAGCATAATATAAATCTTTTAAATATATATATTTTTTTAACTATTACCTGCCCCAAACTTTCAAACGGTTTGTTTGTGTGTTTATTGTAGAGAAAATTGTATTTAAATGTATCCTTAATTTATTTTAATTTGTTATTTGCACTTATTAATTTTTTCAGGTCACAGCTACTTCTTCAAAGACTCCCACTATCTCAAAATGGATGACAGCACTCTGAAAATTGTCAAAGTTGGGGAGGTCAAAAAGGACTGGCTACGCTGCTGAACATCAGCAGAACATTCAGCCCCTGGCACTCTGTGATGACCTTCATCACTAGATAAACAAGGCCAGCGTTATCGTGCCAAATGACAGCACTCCTGCCCCTCTTGGTTAGTCGGAGCCTCTTAGATTATAACCCATCCTTAGCTAACCAGAGAGGCCTGGTAAAATTCACTGCCTGGACAATTTTTGCATGCCAGACAGGCAAACAAGACCGCAGTTTTTGCTGTTTTGTCATAACGTGTGATATTTCTTGTTTATTTTTAATTATGAAAGGGTTGAATGCAGCTCCTACCCCTTAATATAACCTACATGTATATCATCAGTTTTAAAAGGACTTCTGACATTTCCCATTTGCATGTAAATGTGGCAGTGGTGTCAGTGAGATGCATCTTGAATCATTTTTATTTTGTTTTTTTAATTTGCACAGAATAAATCCATCCAGGCAGTATGTAAAAAGCACAAATGTAATATTTTGCTAGTACTGATATGCAAAGATTAAGGACTTAATTCATGTTTTATTTTGTAGTAAATACTATCCAATAAAAATGTCTACATTTAATAAGAGGACACATTTTATACATGATAATTGTGTACAAACAGAGACCAAACAACTGTCAAAGCACATCATTTTTGTTAGTCTTGTTTCTTTCATCTCATGGTACAGAGAGAGATTCATGGCACGGGTTGCCTGAAGACTGTATAGGGTTTGTTGCATGATGGACTCATGTCAAGCAAGTATCATGAGAATACTGATTATCATTTGTACTCTTTATTTTTATTTTTTTTATTTTTTCCTGTAGGTTTTGAATTGACGTATGCAATCTGTTTATATTTGTAATGTTTTTTTATTTTTATTATTTTCCTTTTGCTTTGTGCACTTTGTTACTGTCTCAAAATAAATATTAATTATCCTTTAAATGGAATCATGTCGTTCAATTTTAACATTAATCTTGGAAAGCACTGCATCCTAATGATTCTTTGATTTTCACACCAAGAAAACAATTGGTATAGTTCACATTTAACTTGGCTACTTCACAAAATTACTCAGACTTCACAAACATTATCTAGATAAACAGCGACATCTAGCAGTTATAATTAGCGCCGTTCTCTATCTTGTATGTTTACCATATTTTACTCTTAATGTAAAACATAACAATTGAACAATAACAATACTTTTAATGCTTGTTTGTTAATCTTTTGGTCTTGGAAAATGTCAAGAGCGAGTCTTTAAAAGCTGAACTAGTTGAACTTAAAATATAGGATGCAGTTTTTTTTCAATCGATTATATGTAAATAAATATCCTGTAGTGGGCTGAGTGAACAGCCGCATGTCCCAACTTTTCAGAACGTTCGTCACCCGTCTGCTCAGCCCATTTAAAAAGAATCGATTCAAACGAATGATTCCTTCTCGAGTTAGAGCATCACCGCTTCCGATTCTAGACCGCCGGCAGAAATACTGGACACACGAATTTGCTGATGTTCCGAGAAAATATTTCTCACCTCGGTGCACTCTCTCGTTAGACAATGATTTTTCAGGAAGATTTTATTAGGGCGTGTGTCCAGTATTTCTAAAAGTGTCTATAGCGACTGACAGCACTTGTCCAATGGGCGAACTTGTAGAGAAAAACAGCGAGGGCACCTTTAGCCCTGGCTACTACAGGGCTAAATAGGATTATGTCCGTAAGAGGTGGGGTTTGTCTTAAATCCAACGGAACACTGCCTACTTAGGACATTACATTTAGGACATTTTGCGCATTTTGAGTCGGCTATTGCACGCACAGAAACTCCGGTCTTTCTCCAGAGCTGTCTGGGGATGCACAAACTTGCCGCTTGCGTGTAGGATTATAATAGAAAAGAGAAGATTTCTAGTTAGGATGCATCATTTGATTGTGAAACACATCCGTTGACCGCTAGGGTTCATGTCATAAGGTGGCGCTTGTGGTAATGAGGAAGCTAGTCGTTCAGAGGTTTGACACATGAAGACTCTGCGGTGATGAGAGAAGATGATGCCTGCGCAGAGAGTGTTCGCGCTGCCCAGACAGCATTCCCTGCTGCTCCCCGCCGTCATCAACCCGTTCGTGCACGACCTTACCTTAACCAAAGCCGATAAAATCAAAGTGAGTCCATACTCTCAATGACTTTTCTGTCACTATTACTCAGTCATACATCGCATTAGTGTGTCGACATCTTTATTTGATTTGCTTAATATGCTTCCCTCTAGGCTATTGGATGAGATCTCGTATAGTCTTACAGTAATATCTTGGGGAACAGGGTTGACAAATGCATCTGCAGAAAATTATTCTGGTCTAAATAAATGAATATTCAAATTTGTACTGCAATATATCAATCGAATAGATCATTTGAAACATTTGTGGTATAGTCTACAGTCTTAATTGATAGTCTAGCTAAAACTCAAAACTATCTTGTTTACATGCTTGATCAGTTGTTCTCAACCCTTTCGACCTGATCGAAGGCCCTGCTGTCCAACACAATATTCAAAGCACCCACCCCCCTTATATGAGATAATTTTGGTATTGCTGCTGTAATTATGACAAAGAGATGTCAACTGTTTTTTTTTTAGTTTTTTTTTTTTTTTTAGAAATGTTTTAAATTAATTACCCAAGATTCATTTTTGTTTCCATACTTTTAAAGAACTTTAGTACTGTAGAACTGTAATAGTGTTTTATTTAGCATTTTAATTTATTTTAGAGTTGTGTTTGTTTATTTTGTGTTTTATACATTATTTTCACCTCAAACTGATTGCATCACAGTCTTAAAAAAGTCCCCACAGAAGAAACATCTGCTAGGTTGAATCACGACTCCCTCCCATGTTGCTGCAGATGTTTTGAATTGAAACAAGTAATTTGCATTGTGTAGATTTCTTTGACATTTATTGTGTGATTGTGTCTGTTTTTTCTCTTATGTCTGTGTGTAGTGTTTTCTTCAAGGAATCATCCTTGTGCCGCTCCGTGCCATTTTCTTGCTTCTTGTTCTAATGGTCATGTGGCCGTTGTCTGTCATGATAACTTTCGGACAGTCTTTAAAAGGAGCAGTGGAGCCCATGACTGGCTGGAGAAAGTAAATACCACTTCTTGTACACTCATGTTACACACAGATTACACCGCCTCTACATTTCAGCACAAGATTCAAATTTTAGATTACAGCTTGTTTAAACCATAATAAACACTCCTGGGCTGTTAACTAAATTTGTCTTAGTTCCTGATATTAATTATTTGCTACATGCACAGAAGTTATTATGCATTGTACGCTAATAGTGATTTGTTAGGAATTGTGTTTATGTGAGTATGTGTATTGCTATGTGCTTTTACTTCCTCTGCATTAAAAATAGAAGTGTGCGCTGTGATGCGAAATTTGTTGTGAGCACAACCAGTCAGTTTAATTCATGCTTTTCTGTCAAACAACAGGCCACGTGGTTTCTTGAGAAATGTCTAATTTGCTGCATCTCATTTCTCTTTGGACTGACCACACTGATCAGATTAATTAAGTATAAGCGTAGGAGGCAGCATAGCTGTTGCAGGGATGTGGTTATTCTCTTAACTGATGCAACAACATGCTGATCTCACGCCCGATGAGATGACACACCGTGTTAAAGCAAGCTTTTTGTGCTGCTCTGTGCATGTGTTGTTGGTATGTTTGACTAAAGTTCACCCACTGTTATTTCTCATGGTTTCTGTGCTTGTATATGTGTTTGTGGGCAGGTTCTTACACAAAAGAGTGATGACCTTTCTAGGCCGGCTGTATTTCTTTGGGATGGGTTTCAGGGTGGTGGTGAAGGGAAAGCAAGCCAGCAGTTTAGAGGCCCCTATTCTAGCTGTGGCCCCTCACTCTTCTTTCTTTGATGCCATCGCCTGTATTGAAGCTGGTCTGCCCTCTACCGTATCCCGCTCGGAGTCTCTGGAAGCACCAATCTTTGGCAGTAAGCATTGTGGTTATTTACATCAACATTGGTCTATAAAAAAAAGCATCACAAAAAGTTGTATTACTGCAAATTTGTGGATTATTGCAAATACCCCAATCAACACAAAGAAACAAATCAGATAAGCAGATGTTAATGTGTCATTGAGTGGCCAACACTTATACCTAATGTGGAAATGATCAGCCCCCCCAAAAAAAAGTATTAAATATCCATAATTGATGTCAGTTTTGCATATGTTAATATTATTAGTTAATATTGTTTTATTATTTTATGTTTCCCCAGGGTTTTTGCGCTGTGTGCAGCCAGTGCTTGTTTCACGCACAGATCCAGACTCTCGCAGAAACACTATACTTGAGATTGAGCGGAGAGCAAAGTCAGGAGGACACTGGCCACAGGTGAGCGCCTCCACTTTTATTTTTGTTCAGTTTATCATGTGTAACTTTTAAAATGGTACAAAAAAATGTTCACAATGTGAAACCAAATTAAGTGTGTTCCACCTTTTGAAAGCAGGAAATTACTCTTAAATGTGTACTTCCTCAACTTGAATACAGGATTTCCTGTTCCTAAACAATGACCAGTGTCAACATTGTGGATGTTTAATTAGTCTTACTTAAAGCTGCAGTCTTTAACTTTTTGCGCTCTAGTGGTTAATAAACAGAACTGCATGTGTCTTGCGGAAGAACATTGCAGTCGGCTCTATTTATGTCTATGGCGAGTCCCGCAGGGACTGTGCTCCTCCGCAGCGGCTCCTACCAGACCGGTCTTAAATAGTTCCAATGTAAACACTTATTATAAGTGCACCATAATGATTCAGAATACGACAAAAACATGGTCTTATTGTCAAAAAAATGTATTCAAGTTTACATTCTCATTATATACATTTTGTAAATCTTGAACACAAAAAAGTTATGGAAAGCAGCTTTAAACTTTATTTTATTATTAAGACGTTTTTATCTAGCAAACTGTAAGCTATATTTGAAACTGCATATTTTATTTTATTAATACAGTATCTACTTTTTTTGTTGATTTACCCTGAAAGAATGGAAGTGAAATGAGACAACATGCCCCATAGGTGGGGTATATTGTAACATGTGAGGGGGCATATTGTAACATGAGCAAATGACAGCTTAAAATGTTATCTTATATTTAAAAATATATACAAAACAAACTAAAATATTTTGTCAATAAAATACAATTATTAACTTTTTGAAATAAAATATTAATTTTTTTATCATTAAAGGGGTGGTAAAACACATTATTTCGAAGGCTTGATTGTGTTTGTGGGGCGCACTGTAACGTGTTCATGCCTTGTTTTTATAAAATTGCAT
The DNA here is from genome assembly GCF_024679245.1 of Pseudorasbora parva. Classification (NCBI taxonomy): domain Eukaryota; kingdom Metazoa; phylum Chordata; class Actinopteri; order Cypriniformes; family Gobionidae; genus Pseudorasbora; species Pseudorasbora parva. The sequence continues at coordinate 39,034,992 of NC_090172.1, forward strand.
TATTTTTCATATATTTTACCTTTATTCTACACTGCTTTGTCCCTCCTTGTAAAAAAGATCTGATGGTTTCCAGGTTCTATGAAGCCAGTCCCTCAAAAATACGCAATGGTCTCAGATTGGTTAGCTGGCCCAGCTGTGTTCTGATTCGCTAACCGCCTAGTTCACTCCAGCCTACTCTTCTCCGGAGCAATAAAAGATGGCCTCGCCGCCCTTATTTAATATTCTCAGAGGAGGGGTTTGTGTAAATATTGGAGCTGCTGATGTCAGCAAGTCTGGAGGAAAAGGTTGTAGTTCCCAACCGGCCGTTTGCTGTAGTCCTTAGAATTTGATTTCTTTAAAAGCAATTATCTCCCTTTGCTTTAAACTTTGAGCTTTGTAACTTTGCAGATGTTGTAAATGCTCAAACAGCAACATTACACACTATCTAAAGTGAAAACCAAAAAAAAAAGTGTTTTACCACCCCTTTAAAAATACACACAACAAACACATCGCTAATACAGCTATACAGCATAGTTAAAAATATAATAATAATGAATAATTTCTGAACATTGACTCTCAGTCCTTATTTACTCTCTTCTCATGGTTTCTCTAAAGAATTCATAAAAGTATAGAATATTATATCATAGTTCTAATAGGGGCTCATTGTACCGCAGTGTTACAACGCACCCCACCTGCGCGACTGGGATTTAAACTGAAGCTTGTGTCTTCTGCTGTTAGATCAGCTTTAAAGAAAGATCTCAACTGTTAAATAACAGATGTAAAATTCAAATAATATCAGATTTGTCTTATTTTAAATAAACACAAAAAACAGAGATGAGAAATAAACTTAAGTAAGAAATGTACTTTTGCTATAGTAAAATAAATTTATTTTTAAACTCTGAATTCAAGCCACAGTACACAGTGAAGACAGTGAAGCATGGAGGTGCAAGCATCATGATATGGGCATGTTTCTCCTACTATGGTGTTGGGCCTATTTATCGCATACCAGGGATCATGGATCAGTTTGCATATGTTAAAATACTTGAAGAGGTCATGTTGCCCTATGCTGAAGAGGACATGCCCTTGAAATGGTTGTTTCAACAAGACAATGACCCAAAACACACTAGTAAACGGGCAAAGTCTTGGTTCCAAACCAACAAAATTAATGTTATGGAGTGGCCAGCCCAATCTCCAGACCTTAATCCAATTGAGAACTTGTGGGGTGATATCAAAAATGCTGTTTCTGAAGCAAAACCAAGAAATGTGAATGAATTGTGGAATGTTGTTAAAGAATCATGGAGTGGAATAACAGCTGAGAGGTGCCACAAGTTGGTTGACTCCATGCCACACAGATGTCAAGCAGTTTTAAAAAACTGTGGTCATACAACTAAATATTAGTTTAGTGATTCACAGGATTGCTAAATCCCAGAAGAAAAAAAAATGTTTGTACAAAATAGTTTTGAGTTTGTACAGTCAAAGGTAGACACTGCTATTTTTTTGAACACACCCCTTTCAACTAATTGCCCAATTGCACAGCCTTAAGAGCGTGCATATCATGAATGCTGGGTCTTGTTTGTTTTCTGACAATCTACTGAACCTACTGGTAACTTGTTTGCCACGTAGCAATAAAAAATATACTAAAAACCTTGATTATTCTGGTTAGTCACATTGTACTGCTATTATTTTGAACAAGACTGTACACAAAGTTTCCTCACCCTGGCATGTGTGGAAAGGGTTAAACCATGCGTGTTACAACTAAACCCGCGTTAGGTTGTGCCCCGCGCTCCCCTATTGCTGAAAATAACTGCTGGTTTTCTTTTCTTTTTAGGTGCTACTTTTTCCTGAAGGAACATGTACAAACAGATCATGTCTCATTACCTTCAAACAAGGTTAGCAGATTGTGTTTATTTCTGTTTGTTTGTAATATAGAAAGGTTAATTATAATATTGGATGACATAATAATGCAGATTAAAATATTAAGATCCATTTAAGATGTTACAGATACAGTATACCATAGCAAAAGTCCATAACTCAGTAGATAATGAAAGTTGTGTATGAACTGCACCATAGGAAAATCTTCTTGTCTGTTATCAGATAACTAATTTCCCTAAATGCAAATGTATACAAGTTAAAGGGAAGATAAACTATCACTGAATTAGGGGTTTCGACAGTTTATTTTGGTGCACTAAACAATCTAGAATGAGGTCAGCGAAACCATCAGCACATAAAAGAGAGTGAGCGTTGTGTCTATGAATAGATATTACACACATCACTAACACTTTATCCCTTTGAATATTTGACATTCATTAAAATATAGTTCAATTACTTTTTGCATTAGGCTTCATCAATTTCGCTCGTCAGTGCTATTTATTGTTTGTATTACGTTGGTCTGGTGGCAACGTTGTGACCCTGGCCAAAAATAGTCATGGTAGGACGGCATGAATCGGTAAAAATATGTAACACAGAAAATTTCATAAAAATAAATTCAAAGATCCGTTCAACTTTTGTTTTGGAACTATTTTTCAATCATTATGGTTCTCGGAGGGATGTCTTTTCAACGGTCATTAAACCTCCAAAAGTTTGCTGGGTATGAATGTAGCTAAAAGGACAAACAGAACAAAGAGGATGAATGAAAGGTGCTTATTTGCTACTCTTTTTACCTCCATAGGTGCCTTTATCCCAGGAGTCCCAGTACAGCCTGTTCTTATCAGATACCCAAATAAGCTGGTCAGTATAAATTCAAAAGAAATCTTATATCATTTTCATGATGTCTTAGTTTCTGGTGAAAAACATATCTGACAAACACAATAGAGTAGCACAAGAAATTTGTTATGTAAAATACAAACCATAAATAACCATAATAACAAAGTAGAGAGGACTGTAGTAGGCCAACCATAAAAAAAGCTTGCAATTGCATAGGGCCACCTGGCAAAATTACACACATTGGCTAAAGGCTTTCCATGTCTGTCAGTCAAGCTTAAGCTGTGAATAGCTCTTTTTTAATAGTTTTAATAGAAGAATTTTTACACTTTTTTTTATTTTTTTATTATTACAGGACACAATCACATGGACATGGCAAGGACCAAAATCGTAAGTAATATCAAAAATAAACAGCCAAAAGCATTTACACAACTGACAAAATGTTTCTTCACTTATGCCTTTTCCAATCACTGCTACAACAAAAAAGTAATCAGAATTTAAATTCAAATGCCAGGATTATGTATGTAATGCTCTAAGAAGCACTCTGGTGAGCCAAAAAGGATGTTTCATTGGTTTATTGGTATTTAAGATAAGAATAGAGCTACATTTTATAATCAAATGATAAAGTATAATAGCCTGCAGTGATCTAAATTGTCATCTTCCTCCTCTGCTTGTGCAGTCTTGTTGATCACTTTCTTAGATAAGCTTGGTTTAAAGACTTTTTGCACAGTCATGCATAAACAGTATAGAGAGAGAGCAATGCTTTCTGAAATGCTGTTGGTTTGGAACCTCACCACTAGTTCCTGTTTTAGGGCCAGACTACTGCTGCTCACACTCTGTCAGTTCCATACTACAGTGGAGGTTGAGGTCTGTACGAAATATTTGCATATTTCATGCTAATATTCTCTGCTGTTTTCACCTTCAAAAGAGCATCAAAAAGCGGTTATGCTAGAAGCTTTAATGCTAAAACAATTAACTCAATCACGCATTATCTAATCTTACATAGTTGCAAATCATTTCTGAGAATATTTTTGTATTGTGTCTGTTTTAGTTTCTTCCCCCTCACGTTCCTACTGAGATGGAGAAGAAATGTCCTGTCAAGTTTGCTCAGTCAGTGAGAAATGTCATGGCTGTGTAAGCATTGCTATGTATTATAGCATGTCTGTATAAGATTCTATTTGGTGGAACTTTACAATATGTGCACAATACAATATTTTGATCTTAAGAATTGTATCTTACTAGGGCTCTGGGCCTGCCGGTCACAGACCACACGTATGAAGATTGTCGTCTGATGATTGCAGCTGGAGAACTGACCCTGCCTATGGAGACGGGTCTCGTGGAGTTTACCAAGATCAGCAGGAAACTGGAGTATGACTATTATATAAAAAAAAAAATTTTAAAGCCCAAAACTTTTTTTATAATAAAAAATGTGACCACAAAAGGAAAAATAGTAGTTTACAGTTATCATGAAATTCTTGTTCTTTTATGGAATATTGTAGTATTTATTATAAATTATTCAAATACAAAATGCCATTGTAATATTTGATCAAAATAACTTCCCTTCCTTCTTGCAATGACGTCTTCACATCTGATGACATGTGCAAGACTGGTGCAAGAGCTGGACAACCTTTCACTCACATTACATTACAGTAATAGCAAACCACAATGATCCAACCATCCAATCAAGTCCTGTCCTACATTCTTGTTCAAGAAGCCTTTTACTTAGATATACATCACAATAGGGAAGAAACGACTATCGCAACTATTGTTTCATGACAACTTGAAGCTTGAAAACTCTGTTTCTCTGTTGTAACTCCAGATTAAAATGGGACAATGTGAAGAAGGAATTGGAGAGTTTTGCCAACATAGCCTGTTCTTGCAAAGGTGGGAGGATCACAGTTGATGAGTTTGCCAGCTTCCTCAAACTACCCCTCAGCCCAGCTCTACAGGAGCTCTTCGCTCTGTTTGACAGGGTGGGTGTGTCCATAACTTATATGAAATGGAAATGAGCCCCACGTGATACAGGGAAAATGTACAGAAAATAATTGAAATGTATAAAATACTCTCAGATATCTGCTTTAAAAAATACTTTATTTTCAGTACACAACCAATATATATCTCTGTGACAGGATGACTCAAACAGTATTATATTTTATTCACAGTGTGGCCTATTTTGAAGCACGTTTCATGTGTTTTTTTTGTAGAACGGGGATGGCACCATTGATTTCAGGGAGTATGTCATTGGTGTCACAGTTCTGTGCCGACCAGCTAATAATGAGGATGTCATTCAGACTGCTTTTAAGGTAATGACATCACAGTTTGCACTAATGCTATTATGAGAAGACAATTGAAATCCATAAATTCTAAAACTACTGTATGATTGTGCGAAGATAAAATAAAGATTTAATCTGGTGTAGAGTTAAAGATGATGTTGTGATGTGGTTATGAAGGGTAAACCAAACAAGTACTGATGTGTCAGTGGTTGTTAGCACCTCAAGGTGGCTTTCAAAAGTCTTGAACTACTTGACAGAAAGAAAAGAGTCAACAGTAGAGCATATAGATGGATTATCTTGTGTGATTTCTTGTCAAAACTGGTCTTTCCGCAGCTGTTTGACATTGACGAGGACAACTGTATCACCCAAGATGAGTTTAGCGGTTTGATACGTTCTGCTCTTGGAGTGTGTGATCTTGACGTCAACAGCCTCTTCACAGAAATTGATGCAGATGGATCGGGACACATAACTTATGGTCTGTACACCAACTATATATATTATAGAATATATATAGCATATAAGAAATGCTATCTGTTTAGAGAATAGTTTTTTGTAGTATCGTAGGTTTATATGGACTGTCAAACTAATTGCATTTTTGGTTATATATTCTGTGGTCAAATGGTCTGTACATAGATATGATTATGCACTCAAATCTCAAATATTTTCCTATTAAGCCATTTCTAAATATACTATACCAATCCCAGGTGTATCACAGTCCAGAGTTCTTTTCCTGTCCAGGTTCTTGATTTAACTTGTCTAAAGTGAACCCTGACTGTTGTGTTTGTTTCATGCATTCAGCAAGAAAGAACTAGCAGATTATTGAATGCTGCGTCATTGCGGTAAAATGTTTAATAGGCCAACAAAAGTTTCCATAGTAATTTGAGGTAATTAAAGAGCATCACTTACAAGAAAGCATCACGGTCTGCAGCACGTGATTCCATGCTGTGTATGTAAACGCCTTGGAAAATATCTGTGTGTGCATTCATGAACACTTTCAAGTGAAGGCTTGTGGTTGAAACCTGTTTTTTATCCAAACGATGACTGTTGCCTATTGAAATGTCATTTTTGTATTACTTGCAGGAAGCTTTCATGAAATCGTTGAAGAGTTGATTTTAGGCCATCAGCTGCATATATTGGATAGTAGCCTACTTGAGCGTCCAAAATAAAATGATTAAATCTTTTAAGAGTTGTTTTTACACAGATCTGTTTTACTGTTTTACATACTGTTTCACACAGTAGCCTGATCTTACATCATTTCATTACTGCCCGCCCGTTACCTCATTTGATTAATTTGGTTTCCTTTTGAGTAAACACATTTGTAGTAACTTACCCCCCTCGTTTCCTCTCTCAGATGAATTTCGTTCCTTCGCTCTCACACACCCAGAATATGCCAAGCTCTTCACCACCTACATCGAGCTACAGCGTTACCAGTGTCTCCAGGGGCAGGATCCAGACTGTGACAGCAATGTGCCTTACTTCTGTACTGCTTCTCATGATGACCACCAAGAGGACAGTACCTCTGATAAGAAAGATGATTGACACAGTTGAAGAAGATGAAGCATGCAGTCAAGAGGTTGTTACCCTGCCATTCCATTTGAACACTTGCCTTAAGTGTTTGAGTGTTTTTGTACACAAGCATATGTCCTATCAAAAAATTTGGTTTTCCAAGTATTTCATAAACACTTTAATGATTTAATTAAAGGCATTCAAATCAATGTTTACAAAATGTCAACACATATAAGCATGCTAAAACACTTATTCTGTTGCAGCTAAAAAAAAAAAACATAACTTTGGGTTTTTAGTCCACACCCCTCAGCTTTTAGACATGAAGCTTGTAGTCCCAACACAATGTTTCAGTCGTTTAATTTTATGAAGGCTAATATTATTTGCTTAAATCTAATTGAGGGGGGAAAGGTGATTTTCTGATTTAAATTATGGAAATCATGTACTTGATTCATGTGTATACATGTTTCCCTTTATGGAGAATGGATTTTCTTTAGAATTAATATATTACAGAAGAGATTCTTATACAAATACAAACTTTCTTTTATTTTTATTTTATTTTTATTTTTTTCTCTCTGCTCTGGGAATTTGGTATACAGAAAGTGAGTTAATCAAAGGTTTTGCTTTGCATCTTGTTTTTATTTACATTCCCATTGAGAGGAAATGCTGCTGAGTTAGCGTTCTGTCCCTGCTGCTTGTTCAGACAAATACTCTGTTGCATCCACTGAAAATAGGCCAATTTGTGAGCAAACAGGCAACACAACACGCCCACAGTAGTGCTCACCAGAGGGCTTGGTTCCAAATTATCCCAGTGCAGTGGTATTTATTTAGCTATGCAGGTTGCAATTATGATTTTGTTAACACAGCAAAGTTTGCTTTTTTTGCCATTAAAAGAAATCCTTTGAATTTTAACTAGTATTTGTTGTCCCTTTTATGTTTGAGTGCATTAACACTTGTTCAAAGAGTTTGTACACTCTTGTGAATTATCAGGAACTATAAAACTAAAACTGCTGATTAACTAATATTTTTATACCGAATATATCCACTAGGTGACAGTAAATCCCAGTATATAAGCAGGTCTGCTACAGTAACCGGTCGTTGTTTCACAAGAAAATCATGTTTCACTTCCTGTGCTCTTAGTGTTCCCGAGTAGTGGCAAAAAGCCTTGCAGGCTGGGTCCACATTTTGGTGACTTAATGCCGCAAATACTGTCGGGTCGAAGGCCCATTGAGACGGAATCCGTGTAGCCTCAGCAAAAGTGTGTATAGGCTTTGTCGAATGTCACATGAACAAACAAGAAAACCATTTTCTTCACATCTACATCACATGTCTGAGAAAGTGTCAACAGCAGAATGAACTGATAGCAATATTTATGGCTGATTATTAAATTAATCGGCTAAACAAGCAGGTTACTTAAATTGTTGGTGTTTTATTCCATTTTAATATTCAGATTTTTATGAGAGTATGAAAATAAAAAACTATTAGATTTCATTCAGCATATGTTATGGATATCGGATAAGTTTTTTATATTTAGTAGCTCCTTTGAAGATATATTGATAGTAAAACAGCTCTATATTTATCAGAGCACATACAAAAGACTTGGTATAGAAGCAATGCAACCTATTTAGCAGAATACAGAATTTTGTTGTGCATAACCTTATTGAGGGAACATAATGAGGGGTACTAAACTCAGTTCCTGGAAGGCCACAGTCCTGCAAAGTCTAACTGTAAACCTGATTCAGAAAATCAAGTCCTTTAGGATTATTGAAAACTACAGGTATGTATGTTGGAGCAGGGTTGGAACTAAACTCTGCAGGACTGTGGCCTTCCTGGAGCAGAGTTTTGGCACCCTCGCCGTTCAAATTTTCATCAAAATGACAAGTGAGACGCTGGCTGCGCCTGGAAGCTTAGGAAGCTGACTTGTTGCCTGTCTGACCTATTGGATAATGACTTCACAGGCAGTGTTTGCACAAAAAGGTACCACACTAAACTGATTTTAGAAAGGCTACTGAGGCAGCATAACAGTCTAATGATCTACAACACAATAGAGAGAGCTTTGGCGATAACTAAGTGACAACCAACAACAACTTTCAGGAACCATTTTATTTTTTAGCTTAGCTGTTATGGAGTTAAACGCACATAGAGGTATATCATAGGCAGCGGAGGACACAGCTATATTCTGTCTTCAGGAATCGATCAGATCAAGGTATCTCAGTGGACAGAATGTGACACATTTATAGAATTTGGCCATGCATTTTTGCCTTACTAACTCATACTGCCTGCATTTTTCAGCTTTTGGAAACAGCCCATATTTACACTTATGCATTTAACAGACAAGTTCATCCAAAGTGATTTATAAGAAAGGAACAAAAGCCATTTGTCAAGGGAGCTAAAAATATTCTTAAATTACAAGGTTTATTTGACTAGATTAGATAAGGAAGCAAGCTAGAGAAGAGGGAAAATGCAGAGAAGAAAATCTTTTTTGGGTCAAGATTGGAATCTCATTCTGCCAGAGAGGCTGAACATTTTGGACTGTGACTTTTTTGCCTTGTTGTGAAGGGACAACAAGGTGTTGCTCATTCAGTGACTTTAGCTGGCAGGACGGATCATTCCGACCCTATACTCATGAATTGTATGGGCACATGTATGTGGCGGCCATTGCAAGTTAGTCAGACCACCATTTGGGACAGGGCCTGAGGGAGTACATTGGTTCATCCTAATGCAAAACATTTCAAACAGGATGCCTGCAATTCCTTCTCATCAACATAGGAAAACATGTCTGTCCTTTTTGAATATTATAAAGAAGGCTGTTAAAGGAGAAAGTTAAGTTAAGTGCTTTTTATAATGGGCCTCTGTTGTGCTGAGCTGCAGTATATCAAAACCAAGTCAGTCAGTAAACGTACTCAGCGAGTGACTTACAGAGTGCTTTTGTCAATATAATATCATCAGAGGGCAGATCAGGGACAATGATGTCTTATGAGAAGCTAATGTTCTCTCTCTCTCTCTCTCTCATTCTCTCTCTCTTGTCTGATACAGCAGGATGAAGGATGGAATTGCACTCACTTCATTAAAGTCCTGCTGCTCCGCACGCTGTGATAACCAGCTGTGATTTCCACCGTCAATTTGTTTTAACCTTTTCAAACATGAGGGGAGCATTTCATTTTAATCACAATTGATGAGATTGGATGGAATCAATTAAATCACATTGTTGTCACTGTTTCTTTCTCTCGCTTTCTCAGTTTTCTTTCTCTTTCACGCTCTCCCTTTCTGCTTTTTTCCCCCCACAATATTGCAGCATTCATTTATATTTCAGCCTGAGGTGAGTCTGCCTAGTCAAATTGTGGGCAATCAGCCCAAGTAATCGGGTTTTATTTGCACAACACCAAACAAGAGTTAGCTGTTAGCGCTTTGGCTGGGAGGGCTGTGCTGGAACAGATGAGGGGGCTGATCGGGGGCTCGTCTGAAAAGGTCAGTGCCGACAGGCTACACTGTTCATTGACGGGTTGCAAAATAGCTGCAAATCACAAGCCCTTCACACCAATTGCATGTGTAGACAAGGTATACAGCAAATCATTTTCCCTTAGAAGGAAATGTTTTGCATACTTTAATTTTCCCTTTCTTCTCTCTCCCCTAGGTAGACCTTAACTTTGGTTTACCCTGTCAGAATGTCAGAATATAGCTATTAATCACTGTGTTTTACCGTTTTTAATCTCTCTCTCTCTCTCTCTCTCTCTCTCTCTCTCTCTCTCTCTCTCTCTCTCTCTCTCTCTCTCTCTCTCTCTCTCTCTCTCTCTCTCTCTCTCTCTCTCTCTCTCTCTCTCTCTCTCTCTCTCTCATTTCAAACAATCATGCCCACAAAGCCGAGGTCCTGACCTTGGCAAGATGCATCTTAAAGTTCCTCTCAGTGAGAGCACTATATATTACACTCTAAAAAATGCTGGATTAAAAACAACCCCCAAATGAACAATTGGGTTGTTTGAACCCTAGTAAATGGACCCATTCAAACAACCCAATTTCTGGGTTTGTCCATTTTCAACCCAAACCAGGTTGTTTTTACGCAGCATTTTTTAGAGTGTATAAACCAAGCATTATCCTTGATGCATGGTTTATATGCATGAATTCATGTTAATGTACTTAACTCTCAATCATCATAAGCAGAACGCAACTATCGAGTTCATGCATCATCACCACACCTGCTCTTGTTTTTTGCATGATGTGCTGTTGTGTTATTCAGAAAAAGATGATGCAATGTAGTGCCTGTAAATGTCTTGTGACTAGTTAACACTGAGTCATTAAAGGTGCAGAATGTAGGATTTTTGCAAAGTACTCCAAAACCACCAGGCCAGTGTTATATACTCTCACCTAAAATATGATTAGGAACACCATACTAAAACTGTGTTTGACCCCCTTTCGCCTTCAGAACTGCCTTCATTCTAAGTGGCATTGATTCAACAAGGTGCTGAAAGCATTCTTTAGAAATGTTGGCCCATATTGATAGGATAACATCTAGCAGTTGATGGAGATTTGTGGGATGCACATCCAGGGCACGAAGCTCCCGTTCCACCACATCCCAAAGATGCTCTATTGGTTGAGATCTGGTGACTGTGGGGGCCATTTTAGTACAGTGAACTCACTGTCATGTTCAAGAACCCAATTTTAAATTATTCAAGCTTTGTGACGTGGTGCATTATCCTGCTGGAAGTAGCCATCAGAGGATGGGTACATGGTGGTCATAAAGGGATGGACATGGACCTCTAGAATCAACAAGGCATTTTTGGCCCGTCTGCCACCAACAACCATGCCACGCTCAAAATTGCTTAAATCACCTTTCTTTCCCATTCTGACATTCAGTTCTGAGTGCAGGAGATTGTCTTGACCAGGACCACACCCCTAAATGCATTGAAGCAACTGCCATGTGATTGGTTGATTAGATAATTAATGAGAAATTGAACAGGTGTTCCTAATAATCCTTTAGATGAGTGTATTTTTTTCCAGTTAAGTTCTTACAATATCCCAAATGTTTCCAACTATTTGAAAATTACTATTTTAACCGGAACTGGGACGTCTGAGCATAGCATCTCTGCTTTACCCTCGGTTTTATTTGGCAGAAACACTTTACTCTTAGCTGTGTGAACAAGTGTCACAGTAGCCGCTGAGTGCACCCACAGAGTAACGTCATAACGTCATTTTCAACACACTTAAATGTATCTAATATGATAAACAGAGCTGTGTTACCTCATACTCATGACCGGAAAAGCGGAAATGGTGCCGGTGACTATGTCCCGTCATAATAAAAGTCCAGCTGCTCGCGAGCCGTGTGTTGCGCAACAATTGCACCAGCGACCTTGCTCAGCTACCCCAACACTCGGTCCTGCTCTGCTTTCATATACAGTAACATTAATAATCGCATCCATGAACATGATTTCTGCTCGAGTCCTATCTCAATTCTTTCCCACCGGCTGTGAGCTGTAGACCACATGTCCCAAGCTTCTAAGCTCAAACTTGGCGTCATCAAACTACCCCTGTTTTTTGAATTGGTGCCCTCTAGTGGACGGAAAAGTTACATAGTTTAATTACTACTGCTACATAGTTTGGTTTTGGGTAAAAAAGAACTGTCTTATGTTCACTAAGGCTGCATTTATTTGATCACAAGTAGGCCTAAATTGTAAAAATAGAAATCATAGTGTATTGTTGATATTACAGTTTTTGCAACAGTTACTATTTTTGTGGAAACTGTGAAACATTTTTAAATAGAAAGCTCAGAACAATGGCACTTACTAAAATGTAATAGAAATACTAGTTGCAGATTTTAGACTTCATTATGAGTCATACTGTGACAGGAATAACGTTATTACTGCATGCAAGAAATTTAACTCTAATTAATTTTTGGTGAGAAGGGAAATTAGAAGAAAGTTAATAACCTGTATAATTAATGACAGTTGTGAGGTATAGATAAATTAATATCGATGTTTAGTTAAATCAAAAGCTACATGCTGCTGGCGTGAGTTCAGGCGTGAGTTCACTGATCATTTTGCCCAAAACTGTTATTGAAAAAAATGATTACTCATAGCTTAAGTGTTATGCTGAAAAGTAGGTTTCCAAATAACTGTCAAAAAGTCTGGAAACTGATAAGTGTGTGTAATTGTAGGCCAATGAGATCAACATTGATCATGCTGATATGCACACTTTAGGTGATGGAAAGGTGGTTTCCTGGTGATGTAGGACTGCTTTGTCGAACTCTATGGCTGCATGACCGGCATGCTCAGCACTCTGGTATGAGATCTACAAATAAGGACTGAATGTATCCGTTTAACAGTCAGTAACAAACCTAAATTTTAATATGGCTATATGATTGGAATACCAATGACTCCTTTTAAATCAAAAAGACTAAAACCTACATGATCAATGTTTCTATTTTCCATTTCATAAACTATTCTTTCTCAGTTAATGTGAATGTAAATATGTGTTTAATGGTTATTATGCTTTGAAAAAAACACTTCAAATTAAGTGTATGGATCCAAGATTATCCAAACTACATGGAAATACAATCATTAGAGAACAAAAAGGGCAAAACTGATCCCATCTCATCAGTCTTGTCCAGAATGGCAAACATGACCCCGATTTGTGATTTGTGATATTGATCTGTCACAGAACTGCAAACCGCATAATTAGGGGAATTCAAGAATACTAATGTCTTGACATCGAGGTCCTTATCTGATGCAATGAGTGACATTTTGCTATGAATCCTGGCACTGTCAATACACGGGTTTGGGTTTCATCTAAATTAAATGTGCATTTTACCCAGTAAATCTATATTCTAAGAAATTAGTGGGTTTAAATAATGAGTAAAAGATGTTGTAATTCTTGTTCCGAGGGTTTTACAGTTTATGCAAGACTGACAGGTCGAAGGCCAAGAGTTATGTTTTAATATTTTAATGTCTTAACACAATTGATTTATTAGTTATAAGATGCCCTGAGATTATGGTAGAGGCTCATATACCGGATAATACCAGTGTCAGTACTACTGTCAAATAGAGTTATTAGTGTCAAATAGAGATAATTGCAATATTAAAGCATGTTATAAAAATTGTTTATGCTTAAAGGAAAGGTTACTTTGCTCTAAAGGTGACCTTCTTTAGATTCACCCTTTCCCACATGTATGGCAACATCCTGAAATATAAATTAGAGATTCCAGCTCCTTTGGAGGAAGAATGTGTGTTAAGGAACATATAAATCAGCCTCTAAAACCCTGTTTCTACTTTTTATCTAATCTGAACCAGAATATGTACAAAACTGCACAAAAACAGGCCTGTAAAGGTTTCATAAAATAAATGCTGGAGAGCTTTAAGGGGACATTCATTGACTTTAATAGGATGAACTGATTGCCCATATCTAATAGAAATCGTCGCCTTTGGCTAAAACGGGTGTGGAATTAGATTACACGTGGAACACAATGCTTTTACTGCTTCTTAGAAAACAACTAATTGAATCTATGTAGAAGAAGAGAGAAGAAACAGGCAACTCAAAGGGGAATAAAAACAGACTTTAAAAAAAACTGTAGTAGTGATGGGAGATGGATCTAACACAGTAGTAATTCATTTATCTTCTTGACAAATTACTGGACAAAGAGAGGGTTTTGGGGGGATTTGACCTTACTATTGTAGGGGGGAGTGAGCAGTTTGTCTGATCATATGTTTTAAGGCATGCTCACCTAAGATAAATGATTCATAGGACATAAAGCTGTTTTATTTTACTTGGAGCAAATCGCCACATGGGGGCCCACATGTTGAGATCCTATAGACGATTAGGCCCTTTATGCACTTTTTCTTAGTATCTCCCAATGCAATAACTTTTATTTATTTATTACCCACTGTAATTTTAAGCAAAAGTTCAGTAATGATTTAGATTACAAGATTTAGTTAGAGTGAGCTAAAAGAGGTCAGACAGGGTGTCTTCCTAAAATGCTCTCTGTCCAGATCAGTCTCGGACAAGCACTGACAGAACATTAAGGGCGATTATTGTATGTTAGTGTCTTTATTGTGTGTGTGTTTTTTAGGCTTTTTAGGTTTTATTATAGCTTACATTAACAACAAGTGTTTAAGTAAAAGTTGACTGTTATTTAAAATGGTGCTAGGGGTGTCATTATATAATTTGCATGCTATAAATTAAAAGAAGAAAAAAAATACTTTTTTTTAAAAAAATATTATATTGTGCTCTTGGCTTCATTAAAAAAAAAAAAAACATAGATACACTCACCTAAAGGATTATTAGGAACACCATACTAATACTGTGTTTGACCCCCTTTCGCCTTCAGAACTGCTAATTCTATATGGCATTGATTCAACAAGGTGCTGAAAGCATTCTTAATAAATGTTGGCCCATATTGATAGGAATGCGTCTTGCAGTTGTTGGAGATTTGTGGGATGCACATCCAGGGCACGAAGCTCCCGTTCCACCACATCCCAAAGATGCTCTATTGGGTTGAGATCTGGTGACTGTGGGGGCCATTTTAGTACAGTGAACTCACTGTCATGTTCAAGAACCGAATTTGAAATGATTAGAGCTTTGTGACATGGTGCATTATCCTGCTGGAAGTAGCCATCAGAGGATGGGTACATGGTGGTCATAAAGGGATGGACATCAATCCCTTGGAACAATGCTCAGGTAGGCCGTGGCATTTAAGCAATGCCCAATTAACACTAAGGGGCCTTAAGTGTGCCAAGAAAACATCCCCCACACCATTACACCACCACCACCAGCCTGCACAGTGGTAACAAGCCATGATGGATCCATGTTCTCATTCTGTTTACGCCAAATTCTGACTCTACCATCTGAATGTCTCAACAGAAATCAAGACTCATCCGACTAGGCAACATTTTTCCAGTCTTCAACTGTCCAATTTTGGTGAGCTCTTGCAAATTGTAGACTCTTCTTCCTATTTGTAGTGGAGATGAGTGGAGTCTTCTGCTGTTGTAGCCCATCCACCTCAAGGTTGTGTGTGTTGTTACTTCACAAATGATTTGCCGCATACCTCGGTTGTGACGAGTGGTTATTTCAGTCAAAGTTGCTCTTCTATCAGCTTGAATCAGTCGGCCCATTCTCCTCTGACCTCTAGCATCAACAAGGCATTTTCACTCACAGGACTGCCGCATACTGGATGTTTTTCCCTTTTCACACCATTCTTTGTAAACCCTAGAAATGGCTGTGCGTGAAAATTCCAGTAACTGAGCAGATTGTGAAATACTCAGGCCGGCCCGTCTGGCACCAACAACCATGTTACGCTCAAAATTGCTTAAATCACCTTTCTTTCCCATTCTGACATTCAGTTTAGAGTTCAGGAGATTGTTTTGACCAGGACCACACCCCTAAATGCATTGAATCAACTGCCATGTGATTGGTTGATTCGATAATTGCATTAATGATAAATTGAACAGGTGTTCCTAATAATCCTTTAGGTGAGTGTGTGTGTATATATATATATATATATATATATATATATATATATATATATATATATATATATATATATATATATATATATATATATACATACATATATTTATAACTTTATAACTTTTCATAAAGTGTGTGTGTGTGTGTGTGTGTGTGTGTGTGTGTGTGTGTGTGTGTGTGTGTGTGTGTGTGTGTGTGTGTGTGTGTGTGTATATATATATATATATATAAATGCACATCTTCAGTCACTATATGTTTTCAAACTCATGTGGTAGACCAAATGTTTAAAAAAAATAATGATAAAAATAAATAAACATTTCTATATCGAAAGGGGTTTCTTTTGTTTTTTGTTCTTTTGTTTTGTTTTTTGCAGTCCAGCGGTGGCGCACCGCATGTTTGTAGATGAGTGTTGCATTCGGGAGGCGGAGGGGAAGCTTCAAAAATATTAACAAGCCGACGACGGTAATAATGATCATATTGAAAATATCACGTGTGGAGAAACTGGATGTTTGTTTAAATGACCACAATTTATAGCCTCCAGATGGAAGGGAGGGGAGAGTACAAACTTCCATGAGAAGCAGCAGTCTCTCATTTTCTGGATCAAGCAGAAGGGACGGATCATGGAGGGACCCCCTGATGTTGACAAGTACAGAGTCATCTTTTAAACATTCCAGACTCCAAAAGAGACTCTTTCTGCAGATATATAGGCTACAGTTGTTCCATGAAGTGTGGTGCGTCCAAGAAATGTCGAGTGATTGTCACTGTAAACTTATTTTCTTCTTTAACCGTGACAAACCGCTTTCGAACATTTATTGATTGTAAATCGTTTTGCGCGCTCGGTTGTTTAAGAGTGTGGAATGGATGGTGCATGTGATGTTTTAATGTCTCACAGTAACAGTAAACTTTAACGTCTCCTCTCTTTCAGCTGATGAAAGCTGGGCAACAATCTCGACCTCACCGGGAGAGCAACTGCTGTAGCGTTTGCTATTCATCATCATCTTCATCCTCAGCAGCAGCAGCAGCATCATCAGCATCATCATCGTCAGTGCGAGCGGCACGCATCTCATTTGCTCCACATCCTCGGGGCCACGAGAGCGCCAGGGCGCAAAGATGAACATCCCAGTCCTGCCCGAGCACAAACTGTCCTCGGTGGCCCCGTTGAAACAGTTTAACGTGGAGAAAAAGGAAGTGGAGCTCATCCTGGTGAAGGAGCAGAACGGGGTCCAGTACACGAACTCCTCTGTCGTGGCCTCTCCGAGCTCCCATGGCTGTACCCCCGGCTCCGGTGAGGATGTGGAGAGGGAGACCTGGGGCAAGAAACTGGACTTTCTACTCTCTGTCATAGGCTTTGCTGTGGACCTGGCCAATGTCTGGAGGTTCCCTTACCTGTGTTACAAAAATGGAGGAGGTAAGATTTATTTATTTTGGGGTCACCACTTCTTTTTACATTACTGGCTAATTCCAATGAACAATTTGTATTGAACTTAATTTGTTACAGTGCTACAAACTCGTTTCATTTGAAATTCATTTAAATTGCTTAGCCCATTATTGTAAAAGACACACTGTGTGTGTGTATATATATATATATATAATGCAACAGTTAACAAATTAACACTTGTCTAGCATTTTTCATTTATTTTAAGATCCTCTTACTGTTTGTGTGTATTTATATATATATACAGTTTTTTTAAAGATTAATTTTTTTTTAAGATTGTAATTTTTCAGAAGAAAAAAAGTATGAATTATCCGATAATTTATGGTGAATATATGTTTAATATTTGTATTGTATTCATGTTTAACAGAACAATACACATACTTTTAAACTATAAATGTTAGGTTGGTATATCAACAGAATATAATTTAATGGTGTATGAAACTGTAACATTTGTGGTCACCACCATCCTGTGGTCACCACCATGCCATCATGTAATGCTTATAACATCATCTCTAAATTTGACTGTGTATTTATGTTAACAACGGCATTTTTTAACATAAATTATAACTTTTTTACTAATAAAAAAAGAAGCTTTGTTTTTTTTAGTGCGTGTTGTTTAGATGTAAAACAAAATTATGACAATGATACTTGAAAATAGCTCATTTCATGATGCCAATTTATTCCAATCAAATAATAAAACTGATGAACTACTAGCGGACTATATCATTCTTTAGTTGTGTAGGTCAGGCTTGAGACAGAAATGTGTTTGTGACCGAATTTCAGAATTAGTTTTTTGCAAGAGTGTATTCATTATTCATTATTATTATGACAATCAGTGGCCTTTTAGAAAAATTAACAAAAATATGAAAAAAATGTTTCCTTTTGCTTGATAAACAAAAGCACCACTTATAATATTAAAACTATAATATTGAATAATACAAAATATGCATTCATCAAAGACAAACAGAGCAGGGTAGATTTCTAACGTTTCTGATTTTGTTAGCAACATACAGCAGGGGTCAGATATTTTCAGGGGAAGGTAACATTTAATATGGTACCATTACACTATATGGCCACACATGATTTTTTTTTTTCACATCTAAATATATACTGCATATAATACAAACTACACAAAGTTAGAGTTAAGAACTTTGATTATATCAAACAGGCTCTAACTCCACTGTCGAAATGGACATACACTACATAGCAGCTACAATGACAAACTCCTATTGTTCAGCTGTCATTTATTCTTTGGGCATCTTTCTGTCAGTGATCAAATGTAAAATTCTGTAATGTGTCCCCCAGGTGCCTTTTTGATCCCATACATTCTGTTCCTGTTTATTGCTGGGATGCCTCTGTTTTACATGGAACTTGCCCTGGGCCAGTATAACAGAGAGGGAGCAGCTACTGTTTGGAAGATCTGCCCTGTATTTAAAGGTACGGTGAAAAGTTATAAACCTAAAATATGTTGAGATGAAATGTACCATGTTCTCAAAACACTGTGAGTTGCAACACATAACTAGTTCACTACCCAATAAAAAGCAAAACAAATGTTCTAAAATAGCTTTTAAGATGTTTCATTTTGACAATGGCCTGGCGAACACAACCCGGGTTAACTCAGTCATCCAACAAAACTGTTCTTTAGGGCAGTGAACTAGGTTATGCAGTGGCTCTGATGTGACTTTGAAGTCAATGCACACAGTTTTAACTAAACATATTAAAGCAAACAGAGGCCCGCAACTTTTTTACATATAATAACAAAATATTTGTGACTTTCCTCCTCAGGCGTGGGCTACACTGTGATTGTCATAGCGCTGTATGTGGGCTTCTATTACAACGTCATCATAGCATGGTCTCTGTATTACTTATTTGCTTCATTGACGAGTGAGCTGCCCTGGCTCACATGTAAAAACCCGTGGAACAGCCCCAACTGTACAGATCCAAAGCTCATCAATGGCAGCTTCTTGGGTAATGGAACCTCCTATGCCAAGTACAAGAGCACACCGGCTGCCGAGTTCTATGAGTGAGTCTAAAAATCTTTTGCTATGTAGCTTTGAAGTCATAACTGAGTTGTTGTGCACAGGTTTATTTACAGTAGCATGGAAGCCGACAAAGTTTTAGGTGTGATGCAATTCAGGAATTCAGGCAGACAGTTGATAGTCTTCTCACTATTCAGCTTGATATTTGTACGATTACTATGCTTATTAAACCAACTTTCTTATTTTGTCAGTAGTTTGGAACATTGTCAGTGTTCCAAACACATTAAAACAAGTACATGAAACATATCCACTAACAAAATCAGTGAAATAGCTGCTTCACTAGTCATGTGTTTCCTTATGCTTCGCAAAATCTGTGATGTTTTTCCGACATTGTTCCAATTTTTCATGATGTACCAGTTGCTTGCCACTTCCTATGGGGTCTCGCTGATTTAGCATGCAATAGAGGTATCACTCACCTATCGTTGTTCGGGATTTATTTTCTATCCATTATTTCATTCCATTCAGCATGTTATGTTTTGCAGGGCTGGCACATCTGCACAGTATTGGCTGTGTAACTGCGTGTGTGTCTGTGTGAGATCAAGAAAACATTCTTATAGATATGGATGATTTCTTTTGGATCAGACAGGAAAAGATGAAAAACACATTTGAAATCTGGCTGTGCCTGTGTCTCTGTCAGCCTGTGTTGATGGGTTTTGGGCCATAGCTAATCATTACTGCTAGTCAGGGCCGGATTTGCCTCATATTGTGACACACATAGACAAATTAAATATTTGGGCAACTGTTTTCAAAGTTGACATTGTAGCTTTATATATAGTCAAACACTTTCATGTGTTATTATGTTACTAACATTCTACTAAAATCATGCTCAAATGGAGTTACAAGGTTTTTGACCTGCGGATGTTTTGTCCGTCATTAGAACGACCTGAGGCAGTAAGTGCATCGCATTATGTTCTCATCAACTTAATAATAATGTTTATTGTAGTTATGTGGGTGCTCAGTTTTTTCTGTCATTTGTCCAAAATCTTATGTTATAAAAGATGAAGTGCTTTGAACAGGCTATTTAAGACAGTACAGGCTATGATTTGAAGACAAATGCAATACTAAGACACTCTTCTCCGCTTCTTGAATACATAAAACATCAGCCTTTATATACAGCTCTGGAAAAAATTAAGAGACCACTTAGCATTGATTTTTTTTTTCAATGTTAAGTGGTCTCTTAATATATATATATATATATATATATATATATGTATATAGTGTTTATAAGAAAACGATGTACTTCGAAGAATCACTTCTTTATTTTCCCTTGCATTGCAAACAAGCAGAGAAACTCCAAACTTCATTCACAATAGAGGTGGGGTGCAGTTATGAGGTTTGACTGATGGTCTAAAGCTCTTTTTAATAATTTTCATTGTTTAAATATTTGCAAAACCCACAGATGTGAAGGGTGACCAATAGTAATGAAATTACGATATGAAATATGTATTTACGAGGTCTCTGCCTGAACAGAGTTTTAGCATTAGAGTGAAACAATAAGTAATTGAAAATATTATATCTCCTTATTGTAATTCAGCCCCCTTGGATGTGCAAGGATTGGCATGCCCAGCTGCTAGTTTAATTTAGTCAGCTATGAAAGAGACTAAACCTGTGAGGCGTATCATTGCGAGTATTGGAAGACAGGTTGATTTCCAGCCATTCTAGAAGTTACCATTATTTTGTGGCTGGATGAGGATTATTATTCTTGCTGAAGGAACATTTTTAAGCATTTTTTTTTTTATAATTTCTTCTACAGTGAAGCTACAAAACCTGTTTCTTTTTATCTTTTTATCAGACATGAGATGCATATGAATAAGGGGCAGCCTTTTGGATGAGTTTGTTGGCTTTAGTGATCCAAAGGAAAATGTTTTCAGTCATTTATTTTGTAATATTGCCCCATTTTAGAATTATTTCTATTAAAATATGGTATTCATGAGATCTTTCATCTTTAAAAGGAATCTACAAGTGAAAATTGTCATAATTTCCTCACCCTCATTGCAAATCTGTGTGACTTTGTTTGATATTTTGATCATTTACAATGGAATTCAATGATCACCAAAAGGTTATCAACATTCTTAATATCTTATTTTGTCATTTCATGGGAAAGAAAGTCATGTAAATTTAGAATAACATTAGGGTGGGTAAATGATGATAGAATTTTAATTTCGGTGTAAACAATCATTTTAAATCATGCAAATATATTGTACCCCCCATTCCAGAATGCAGGCAAAATTATTATCTGATCGGATGTGAAAACTTTTGCTTAAGTTTTCAAAATTAGGTCAGTATCACTGCAACTTTTATGTGCCACTCTAAACTCTGTAACTCTTGTCTACAATCTATGACGGCTATGTAAAAAACTCTCCTAATGTAGACTGAAAGAAAGGCAGGCGCTTGCACTTCAAAGAAAAGCAGCCCTTTTCCTTTTCTAAGGAAAAACTTGGCTCCTCATGTTAGGGGAAACCAGAAGAATGCATGGAACAATGAAGAACCAAAATCACTTGCGCAAAATCATAGAGACACGTCATAAGATTCTTGTGAAGGTTCCTGTGCGTTCATTCCTTCAATTTATTGCTCAAATTTTATGAATGATTGTATATTCAGAAGTCTCTTAAAGAGTCAAACATCACAGTCTCTGATCCACATTAAATGATTAGTTCTCTTCATAATTTAACGTTCCTGATAATTATGTCATCCAAGATGTTCATTAAGAAATTAAGGTTTTTGTGGAAAACATTCGAGGATTTTTTGTCCCCCCAAAAAATTCCAAATTGCAGTTTCAGTGCAGCTGCAAAGGCTCAGTCCCAGCCGAGAACGTCATGTTCCTGGGATGTTTTCCTCCAAAATCTTAATTTATTTTCAACTGAAGAAAGAAAGACATGAACATACTAGATGACATTAGGGTGAGTAAATTATCAGGCACTTTTAATTCTGAAGCAAATTAATCCTTTAAGTGTGATAATTATCTTTGAAAGTATAATAAACAGAAATAAAGTACAGACACACATATTCACAAACTGTTAAACATACATTTATTTATTTCCAATTAATACAAATCTTTTAAATAAGCTTTTAATAACACTTAGCTATTCTCCATTGCTTTCTAGAAAGTATCCTGGATAAGGATAACAAGTTTGATTTGCCTTGATAAGAAACATTGACTTTTGCATTGTCAATACTAGATCTTGGCCAAAAATTCATACACATATTGATTGAAAAAAATCTTTTAATGTTATTTCCATCAAGCATAACGTTTTAAACAATGCAGTCCAGCACTCTGTAAAGTCTACTTTAGCACATCCAAAGGACTGGACTCAGAGGGGCCAATTCACGTGTGAAAATGATTCTTCATGCTCCCTCCCAACCATTCTTTCACAATTTGAGTCTGATGAATATTGGCTTTGTCATCCAGGAATGTGGCCATGATACTTCTTCCTACATGTTGGTTTAATAAATGAAAAGCTACACGCTCCATCAGTTAGGGTTAGAAGAACTGTTGCCAAACATATAACATGCTAGAACGCATTTGCCTATTTTAATCCAACAAAATTTTTTATGGAGCTGTGTGACATTATGATCGGTGAAGTGAATAACACTGATTATCTGTTTATCACAGCACCTGTTAGTGGATGGGATATATTAGGCAGCAAGTGAACATTTTGTCCTTAAATTTGATGTGTTAGAAACAGGAAAAATGGGCAAGAGCAAGGTTTTGAGTGAGTTTGACAAGGGCCAAACTGTGATGGCTAGACAGGTCAGAGCATCTCCAAAACTGCAGCTCTTGTGGGGTGATTCTGTTCTGCAGTGTTCAGTATCTATCAAAAGTGGTCCAAGGAAGGAACAGTGGTGAACCGGCGACAGGGTCATGGGTGGCCAACGCTCATTGATGCGCGTGGGGAGCGAAGGCTGGCCTGTGTGGTCCGATCAAACAGACGAGCTACTGTAGCTCAAATTGCTCAAGAAATGAATGCTGGTTCTGATAGAAAGGTGTCAGAATACACAATGCATCGCAGTTTGTTGTGTATGGGGCAGCATAGCCGTAGACCAGTCAGTGTGCCCATCCTGACCCCAGTCCACTGCCAAAAGCAACACCAGTGTGCACATGAGCATCAGACCTGGACCATGGAGAAATGGAAGAAGGTGGCCTGGTCTGATAAATCACATTTTCTTTTACATCACGTGAATGGCCGAATGCTTGTGCATCGCTTACCGTGGGAACACATGGCACCAGGATGCACTATGGAGAGAAGGCAAGCTGACAGAGGCAGTGTGATGCTTTGGGCAATGTTCTGTTGGGAAACCTTGGGTCCTGCCATCCATGTTGATCTTAATTTAACATGTACAACTACCTAAGCATTGCTGCAGACCATGTAAACCCTTTAATGGAAACTGTATTCACTGGTGGCTGTGACCTCTTTCATCAGCATAATGCACCCTACCACAAAGCAAAAATGGTCCAGGAATGGTTTAAGGAGCACAACAGATACCACACCTTCAGGGGTCTAGTGGAGTCCATGCCCATATATATATATATATATATATATATATATATATATATATATATATATATATATATATATATATATATATATATATATATATATATATATATATATATATATATATATATATATACATATACATACACACACACACCTAAAGGATTATTAGGAACACCATACTAATACTGTGTTTGACCCCCTTTCACCTTCAGAACTGCCTTAATACTATGTCATTGATTCAACAAGGTGCTGCAAGCATTCTTTAGAAATGTTGGCCCATATTAATAGGAATGCGTCTTGCAGTTGATGGAGATTTGTGGGATGCACATCCAGGGCACGAAGCTCCCGTTCCACCACATCCCAAAGATGCTCTATTGGGTTGAGATCTGGTGACTGTGGGGGCCATTTTAGTACAGTGAACTCATTGTCATGTTCAAGAAACCAATTTGAAATGATTTGAGCTTTGTGACATGGCGCATTATCCTGCTGGAAGTAGCCATCAGAGGATGGTACAAGGTGGTCATAAAGAAATGGACATGGTCACAAACAATGCTCAGGTAGGCTGTAGCATTTAAACGATGCCCAATTGGCACTAAGGGACCTTAAGTGTGCCAAGAAAACATCCCCCACACTATTACACCACCACCACCAGCCTGCGCAGTGGTAACAAGCCATGATGGATCCATGATCCATCTGAATGTCTCAACAGAAATTGAAACTCATCAGACCAGGCAACATTTTTCCAGTCTTCAGCTGTCCAATTTTGGTGAGCTTGTGCAAATTGTAGCCTCTTTTTCCTATTTGTAGCAGATATGAGTGGTACCTGGTGGGGTCTTCTGCTGTTGTAGCCCATCCGCCTTAAGGTTATGCGTGTTGTGGCTTCAAAAATGCTTTGCTGCATACCTCGGTTGTAACGAGTGGTTATTTCTGTCAAAGTTGCTCTTCTATCAGCTTGAATCAGTCGGCCCATTCTCCTCTGACCTCTAGCATCAATAAGGCATTTTCGCCCACAGGACTGCCGCATACTGGATGTTTTTCTCTTTTCACACCATTCTTTGTAAACCCTAGAAATGGTTGTGCGTGAAAATCCCCGTAACTGAGCAGATTGTGAAATACTCAGGCTGGCCCGTCTGGCACCAACAACCATGCCACGCTCAAAATGGCTTAAATCACCTTTCTTTCCCATTCTGACATTCAGTTTGGAGTTCAGGAGATTGTCTTGACCAGGACCACACTCCTAAATGCATTGAAGCAACTGCCATGTGATTGGTTGATTTGATAATTGCGTATAATTTATAATATAAATTATATATATATATAATTCTTAAAAAAATCTCAAGATGTTTCTTCACTCTCCTGTATTTTTGGTGATCTACCACTTCTTGTATGTACTGCTTGTCTTGTGCAAGGTCTGTTTAGCTGTTTTTCTCACTTTCTCCCTCTCCTGTGCTGTTACCCGCTTTTGGACTGGATTCCCACCCAGCAATGCTTTGAAGTGTCATTTCCCCAGCTGTCTTCTGTATGTAAGCGGATGTGGAAAGCTGTCATTTCCTCCGCTCTTCCCCCTTCATGCCACTCCATTATAATAGTTTTCGGCCACCAGTATTGCTGCCATCAAGGGGACAGCACACAGGGCACTAGAGAATATTCATTACCGTCACACATACAGCAGACTCACATGCTCAGCAGGTGTGCCACACTCAATATTAGATTAAGCAGTGTTTTGCTCAGAATAGCTACAAACCAATCATAGAAAAAGCTGTTGAACCAGTAGCTGTCAATCTGGGCGCCCCAGATAAAACCCAGTCAAATTCATTGGTCTTATACAAACCCTCATGCTACACATCTTTCTAAAACAACCGACAATCAGACAAAGCAAAATATGACAAGCTAAACAAAGCAAATTTCATCATCTTGTGCGCCACCCACATATCTTTTCACTATGCTGTCTCTGCCAATCTTGACATGTTCGAGTCAATCAATGTTTGTTGAGAATAATGAACCGTTACTGCTCCATTGTATTGTTTTACACAGCGGGTGTCCTAAATCGAATTATTCCGTCATTACTGAAATCTTGTTACATCACACACAGTCTCAGATTTAACACCCGACTGATGTCATGAAGACAGAAATAGTGGATTTTGAGGAAAAAATATAATCATTTGGAAGGGTTATAGCCAAGATTATAGCAATTATAATGATTATAGCCAAGACAGATATTTTTTTAAATGTATTGTGCCTTTTAAATACTGTTAATAACTGTTAGAATTTATTATAAAGCAGGTCATTTTTTATCATAAATTTGAAAGAAGCTTGTGTTTCAGTAAATACTCTTGTAAATGTGATATGGAGGTTATAAGTCTCACAGATGTTATTTATTTGTTATGCTTGTTTTAATTAATTACAAAAATAAAAAGGAAGGAAATATAAAAAAAATATATATATATATAAACTGCACTGAACTCGGTGTCAGCCCTGGGGGTCCATAACCACAACGAATGTGTGGTTTCACAAACACATCTCAGGACATTCTGTTGCGTGTTATGAAAACAAATATAATTTTCTCCAGAGTTAAGCAAGCTGTGATGAGACCCCACATGTCATCAGAGATTTCTTCTGTGGCCATTTTCTGGCTTAGAGTAGCTGAGGAGATGTTGAAATCAGGTGTTTGGACTTAGGACAGGACATCAGATGAATTAAGAGCTCTAGAGGGAACGCTTGCCAAGATACTTGACAATCTAATGTAATTATTCAATTAGAGGAGGCTGTGATCACATCTGTCCAGACCAAACCGCTGTCACACAAACTGAGTTGAAGCTCCAGATCTGCTGCCACAGAATGAAAAGAGTGGTCTGTTTTTGAAGTTAGGAAGATTATCCAGGACGTTTTTTTCCTGTTCTTGGACTATAAATGATGTGACATGAAAAGCAATTTACAGTTGCTTTTTTGTGATAGTGTAACACAATTATTTGTAATTGTCATTTGCTATAGATAACAGATCATGGGTTCCTAAAAGTACATGTGAAAGGCCAAGGTCAAAGAATGTACAAAAGGTGACCATGAAAATTCAGCCTTATTACTGTCTTTTCTTTTGTTTTGTTTTCTTGTGTTTATTGAAAAGTTAATTTTGTATATTACTGTCACATGCAATGTTTTGTTATATATGTAGTCTACTGCACTAGTCAAGTCTGCTTTAGTTGTGTCAAAAAATTCTGAAAGCCGCTTTACATGGAATAGTGCATTAATACCCCTGGTAAACAAGACAAAACATGACTTGGAAAAACCCTAATGGATTTTTTTTTTTTCACACCACATTTTTGATAAGTAAAAAATCCTACGGCACTCCACTAAGCACTAATATATGACAAAATTGCACAAACACACATTGCTTTAAATGACATATAATATTAAAAGTAGTTATCTCAACTAAAGTGCAACTTAAAGTGAAGTCAGATAGGAACACAGTTGGTCATAGGTAGCAATGATATTGTTGGTGATGATAACACAACAAATTTATATATCGCCACTGTCAGGTATGGTCAGGTGTATACTTGCACGTGTCATTATAATATTAAAACAAAAATGATGAAATTTTGAGATTACAAGGTTTCTACCCAACAGTGATGATGAATTCTTATTTGAAGAATTTATTTTTATTTATTTTTGGAATTTGGTAATTTTTCATGGCACACATGAGAATGGTTGGGAAAGTCTACCCTAATGCTATGAAGTATAACCTGTAGTCTTGGATTAAATGTAATTGTTGCCTTGGATATAAGGTATCTTTTTCCAATATTTTCCAAAGGTTCTAATAGATTTAATTAAAACATTACTAAAGGATTAGTGAATTGATCCATCCATTGAATGCATAATCTTGTGTAAAATGAGTGAGCTCATTTGTAAAAGTATTTATTGTAATTACAGACTGATTTAATCAAAGAAATTTGTATAGGGTGTAATATGTTAAAGAGCCACGGGTCAAATGAAATCTCACAGATAGTGGACTGAAGTGAAGGTCAAGCTCTAGCAGGACAGGCAGGTTGACAAGTCTCGCTGTGATGTTATTGGGAATGATGACGGAAATTAAAGCCTTTAAACACTCTGAACGAGTGGGCAAGGATTGGATCGTCTCCTGTCTCTTGAGCCTTGAGGGTTTGTCTGGCTTTTCTTTTCCTCATTAACTCAGCCTGGATTGCTTCATCATCCACGTTTCTGCAGACCTCTCATTCACGTTTGTTCCCTTATTCATAGTGCATGACCAAATTACTTGTTTGATGAGAAGCTGAGCAATCCCACTGCAGAATCATCACACATGCAGGAGATTAATCAGTTGAGCTGAACAGATGGGGATGAATTTGAAATCATTTGGGGATGACTCTTTTTTAACTTGACAACTGTCCTAAGGCTAATATTCTGGATCTTCAATGTTGTTTCAAAAGTAAAATGGTAATGGATCAAGTCGGCTTCAATTAATATCATAGCTAGCTAACTAAAGTTGGAACTCACAAACAAAGTGCATTCAAACAGAGCAACATTTAATTTTCCTTTACAAGATACCCCTTTCAGAAGGAAAATGTACAGCAATGTTCTGGCAGTGCTATAGGGATTTGTTTATAATATAAGAACAATGGTCTGTACTGTTTCTCCTGTTTGAACCTCACTGGGAGGTGCAGCACAGGAATCATTTAGATCACATTCTACAGAGACTGTTTTCATGGGGTGTATCCAGATATTTTGTTAGAAACCAGCAATAATATTCATCATTGGCTGGTTGAGAAACCTTTGGTCCTAGCCATTATTCACCCCTTTTTATTTATGCAGCCATAAAAAACATTAGAAACATAGGTCATCCCTCTTGGGGAGCTAGAACCTTAGGGGAAAAGGGGGTTTTATTGGTAATTTACGATCTGGAAAATCTTTTGAAACAATTGACATGGCACAGTGTGTGTGATAGACTGAAAAGATGTGTGTTTGTGCTTTTGGCTACATTAATTATAATGGTTATGTGTCTTTTTTATAGTCTTACTTTAAATTTTTGGAGTTCTACCTAGTTTCCTGTCTCCTCTTGTTATTCCCTGATTGTTCGTACCTGTGTCGTGTTACCAATTATCCCTTGTGTTGTGTATATACTACAAACCCTTCCATTTCCAGTGTCCTTTGTCCAGTCATGTCCTTACATAGACTGGGTAAACCCAGCCCGATCTGCCGGCGATTTGATTTCGCCCTATAACTCAGTCTGAAACCTGTACATTCATGTCTACTGCTTCTATTACACTTTTGCGGAAACCAATCGCAGACTGGTTTATCCACCTGGCGCACAATTGGCGGGTTTAACACAATAGCCCTATTCGGACAGGATTAGATTAACATGGGGACGTGGGAGTAAAGTAATTTTACCTCAGGACATCTGTAATATTAATGGCCAATTCCCACGGGATAAGACATGTCAGTAAAACCAGCAGAAGTGGGACGAGTAACTCGCTTTACAGACCACAGTAACCTCCTTGTCGTCATGTGCGTATGACGTTGCTGTTATCACGTGAGCAAACACAACAACATGAGCGCCAATCTGAGCTCCGTCTCATATATATATATATATGTGTGTGTGTGTGTGTGTTTTAATAAACAGTTAGGTCTAGTCTAACGATTCTGATTTGACTGTGTTGGTAATAGACACTTTCTTAGAGCTAAAATATGTGCTTTTGATCTTCTTTTTGCTTTAAATGATATGCAGAAAATACTGGACGTTTGCCACAGATTTGTCCCACCACCTACAACGCAACTGAATGCTTCAAGAGCCTCCAAGCTCACAAAGCTGCTTTTTTTAACATTTAAACAGGAAATTACGGAATTTTACCATACATTTTTACAACGGGTCTATTCGAACGGGATTAGTATTACCCGAGGTCATTTTTCCGGACCTTTTTACAGAAGGTAAAAGTCTCTGTAATCTTCACTGACATTGTCCGTAATGATTACCGAGATGGGACATTCGGACGGGACTAAAATCACAGAGAACCTCTGGTTATAATTACTTTACACCCATGTCCCCATGTTAATCTAATCCAGTCCGAATAGGGCTAATGACAGATAGAGAAACTATGGATCGTTGCCTGTTAATAACTCCTCTTGTGGTCTGATTGGTTGAAGTATTATCCAATTGCGTACAGAGTTATTTGAATAATGCTTGTTGATCCCACCTCTTGTGCAGTAGAAAATACTGAGCAAACTCCTCAGATGTTCAATGTTCAATGTTCAATGTTCAATTTTAAGATGAGCTTGGTCTGGTGATAGCCAGACAAGTCCTTACATGGATGTGCTCCATATTTTCCGAGATCCCATTGTTGCACCAGTTAGAGGCAATTTTTGCATATAATATAACCAATCCTGCCATTTGAAATGGTCCTTACTTTTTTGAAGGGCTCATAATTTGACTAAATCATGTTTTTCATCAAATCTATAAAAGCTTCTGTGAAGATTAGGTTAACATTGGTATAAAACATCAGGATAGAGGGGACTGTCTAGAGGGAAAAGAGAGTGAGCATAAGCATAACATATAAAGCACATAAAAGGGTGTAAGAATGTGCTATAAAAACAAGAAATAGTTCCCTAGACAGACAGACTCTTTATAGGTTATTCAGTTAACAAGAAAAAGTTTTATCATACATTGACTTGGGAGAACATACCTTTCTGTTGGATACGTTCAAAGGAGATACTTAAAACCCCTTTTTCCAAGTATCATAATAACAGTGACGCCAAGTGACAAGTTATCATCCTCCAAGAATTTCAGTGGCTTGTAACTCAGTGAGGCCCCCACACCCCTGTGTAGATATTTACTCAAATGCGGTTTTTGTGTAAAGATGAATATTTTTTACACTTTTCTCATTGAGCACAACTAAAAATATAGCACGTTGTATTTGCTGGAGATTCATTGATAAGTTCCATCTATTGTTTGATGGGGAAAACTCACTCAATCAAAGGATTTTGGCCCAGGACACTTCCTTTACTACTGGAGAGCCTTTGAACAAGGCACATTTCTCTAGAAAGAATGTTATATTATTACAAAATATGTTGTATTTTAAATGTGTAAAAATATCTAATAATTTAAAAATAGTTTTATCGCAAAATATCAAATTAGGCCAGTCATTTTTTTAATCTAACACCATTTCTCCTCCTCCAGGCGCGGGGTGCTGCACATTCATGAGAGTAAAGGCATCGGTGACCTGGGTCTTCCTCGCTGGGAGCTCACAATCTGCCTTGTTGTGGTCGTCTTCATCCTCTACTTTAGCCTGTGGAAGGGAGTCAAATCCTCTGGAAAGGTGCAAAAACCTAATGGATATTTGCATTATAGCTGTTTGATTTTGTCTGTTTCTGTCAATCATGAGTCTGATACTTCTCTCTCTCTATTAATAATAATATTTTTCTTTATATAGCACTTTTCACTTAAAAGCAATCTCAAATCAATGGGCAAAAATGTACAGAGCTTTATTTGTGTGTGTTTAGGTGGTGTATATTACAGCTACTATGCCCTACATAGTGTTGTTGGTGTTGCTGATTCGAGGCATCACTCTCCCTGGTGCAATGAATGGAATTAGGGCATATCTCCACATTGATCTAAAGAAGCTCAATAACCCTCATGTAAGTTTGTGCTAATATGGCTCAATTTATTTGATAAACTAATTCCAGATATACATCATGGACCATAAAAAAATGTCACAAAGACTTAGTTCTCTTAGATGGATTGTCACTGATTTTTGTTTGCTGCAGGTATGGATTGATGCCGCTACTCAGATATTCTATTCTCTAGGAGCTGGGTTTGGAGTTCTTATTGCCTTCGCTAGCTACAATAAATTTGACAATAACTGCTACAGGTACGACAAATCTTTAATACAAGTGGTAAGTTCGCTAAAATAATATCTTCTCTTTAGATTTACAGGATGACCCAATTCTTCTTTAGCGGTCACTAAAAAACATGTTCCAATGTGAGCAAAAAAAT
The DNA here is from genome assembly GCF_024679245.1 of Pseudorasbora parva. Taxonomy (NCBI): domain Eukaryota; kingdom Metazoa; phylum Chordata; class Actinopteri; order Cypriniformes; family Gobionidae; genus Pseudorasbora; species Pseudorasbora parva. The sequence continues at coordinate 39,066,869 of NC_090172.1, forward strand.
CTTACCTGAAGGCTTGTATTGATTTATTGCTTGATCCGCTAGCCCTTGTCCATTCCACACTGCAGCTAAACAATGGTAGTCCATGTAACGAGGTATGTAGATATGGGAAGGAGGAGGCGGGAACCGGCAAAAGTTTAACAACTTTCATAACTTTCACAAAACACAGCCTGAAAGTAAACACGCAAGCAGCCCCTCACGCACGACTGCTGCACACACACACATAATAAAACCTAAACAAAACACAAAGTAAAGTCCAGGCCTGCTCCTTCACTGTCATTGCTCCTCCTTTTATGCGTCCAAGCTCCTCCGTGAGACACGAGGCCGGTGCGGCGCGCAGAAGGCATCGCGCCACCGGCCTCGCCCCGTTCTCACGGTCCTTCTGCCTTGCCGCTTGCCGCAGTTCACTTATGAAATTCACATGGGAAAACCAACATGCTGTTTCCAGAGACAAAAGTTAGGAAATGTTGTTAGTGGTACCAGCAGGTGGAAATCACCTTGTAGGCTTTGTGAATAAAAGATTCTCCGAAGGTTAAGATGTTTCACCACTCATTCGGTGAACTCTTAAACTGCCACTATTATGGAATATTCCCTTTCATGCAGTGTGTAATGTAGCTGTTTGTGAATGTAAATGTTCTGCAAAGTAAAGTCGAAAGTACACAACTCTGTATTGCCTAAACAAGTGTTTTTTAGGTCTGTGTCACTAGAAAAGATACTTGCATAATGTAGATTATGTAGAGAAATTACAGTTACAACATGTACCTCAAACTGAGTAGCGCATCACTGAGAAACGTTCTGCTCAAGTCGTCCTTGAGATGGAGGTTCTGTTTGAATTACTAGTTCTTCCAATGTTTGATCATCCGACTTGGCTCGGATTGATATGTTAAAATCGACGCCATCGTTACTGTCTTTACAGTGTGTATAATCGCTGAGCTATAGAAGCCTCCAGAGCTGAGGTTTATGGTAATGGGTGTTTTGTTTCTGATGTGCGCTGTAAGCAGTAGACCAATCACAATGGACTGGGTCATAAGGTCAATCAGAACAGAGCAGGCTCTCGGAAAAAGGGATTTAGAGAGACTGTTTCATCCGACGAGTCGTTTGAGAACCATTGCAAAATGCGGTGAAACAAAATCAGGAGCCTTTAAAACAGCTTAATGGGGCACTTAAATAATAAATTGCATCATAAGACTAATTATTTTTTTATTGCAGAAACGGAAATTGTCAAGATGAAAGAATGGTGTTGTCAATAAGTTTGTCACATATAATAGTCAATTTGTCAGGTACTGCTAAAGTTTAAATAGGTAACAAGTTAATTAATCACAAAAGGCTTGTGAATGAGATCATCTCCTTTCACGTATGAAGTGTTTTGAAAGTGTAAAGAGGCAGAACACAGATTCATTGAGTTATTGATTTATAAATCAGTGCACACTTCGGTTAGCTTGTGTTAAATTGCTTGCAACCATGCTTTTGATGCCTAGTCAATGCCTACATCTAAAGCATGTTAATGACTTACAGTAAGCCGTATTGATTTCACATCCCAATATGTTGACGTCTAAAGCTGGAACCCCACTGATCCAGCAGGTTTTTGCTCTCCAGGGCACAGATGTTTGACTACGGTCATCTTAAAATATTTACTTTCGTTTCTGACAGAAACTAAAGAACACCAAATGAAAATGTCAGTTTAAAATATCGATGTTCACATTATTTACATTTAAATAAGCTAGAGCGTAATATTCTGCAACTTTTTTCACCTTTTTAGTATTTGTCCACCAGGACAATATGTTGTAAGCTGATGGCTGATTTAGATTTATGTGCTTCTTCACAGACTACACTAAATGGTTCCGCCCTAGGTCACACACTTTGAAATGTTTAAAATCTGACATGATTTGTTATACTCTTTCTTCTTAGACTTGGTCTTTGTTTGGTTATGAATAAGGCTATTGTAATGTCTAGTCATTGCAACTGGAAAATATTGTGGGAACGTGGAAACAATCTTTTACAACACAATGATAAACCTGAAACGTCACAGATTGTGCTCTGCTCAGGAACCATCTAAATGAGTCTTGATAGAGACTTCCATCCACAAATGAGGTTTAACCAGAGCTTTGGCATCGCCTCTGGTTTTCACTCATCACTGTGGGTTTTAAGTGTTCATGTCATAGATCCTTCTCAACAGTTTTGAGACTTAAGGTGTAATGCAAACTTTCATTTTGTGCTTTGTTGCAGGGATGCTCTTCTGACCAGCACAATAAACTGCATAACCAGTTTCTTCTCAGGGTTTGCCATCTTCTCAGTTCTGGGGTATATGGCTCATCAGCATGGCGTCAACATAAAGGATGTGGCCACTGAGGGTCTGTTACTCCCACATCTTCACTATCCTGTTTTCTTTTTATGTATTACTTGACCTTTTCGTGTTTCTCAGTTTTACACAGTGTACTTTTTTATGGTTAACCAGACCCTAAACAAACTTTTTTAGTGTAGTGTCCTTCTGCTGATCTGTGTTGTAATTGTGTGTAGGAGCTGGACTGGTGTTTATTATCTATCCAGAAGCGATCTCAACTCTACCTGGATCTACATTCTTTGCGATAGTCTTTTTCATTATGCTTCTGACCCTTGGAATTGACAGCTCTGTGAGTACAAATGAATCGTGTTCTTGTCAAGGTGCATACGCTACCAGATGGTATTGTCTTTGTATGGTAAAAACATTTTAAGAGTTCTTTTTGCTAGACACCTTATTTCCAAGCACCATCTCACATGAAATTGAATAGACAAAATAATTAAACACAGATACACTCACCTAAAGGATTAATAGGAACGCCATACTAATACTGTGTTTGACCCCCTTTCACATTCAGAACTGCCTTAATTCTACGTGGCATTGATTCGACAAGGTGCTGAAAGCATTCTTAATAAATGTTTGCCCATATTGATAGGAGAGCATCTTGTAGTTGATGGAGATTTGTGGGATGCACATCCAGGGCACGAAGCTCCCGTTCCACCACATCCAAAAAATGCTCTATTGGGTTGAGATCTGGTGACTGTGGGGGCAATTTTAGTACAGTGAACTCATTGTCATGTTCAAGAAACCAATTTGAAATTATTTGAGCTTTGTGATATGGTGCATTATCCCGCTGGAAGTAGCCATCAGAGGATGGTACAAGGTGGTCATAAAGGGATGGACATGGTCAAAAACAATACTCAGATAGGCTGTGGCATTTAAATGATGCCCAATTGGCACTAAGGGGCCTAAAGTGTGCCAAAAAAACATCCCCCACACCATTACACCACCACCACCAGCCTGCGCAGTGGTAACAAGGCATGATGGATCCATGTTCTCATTCTGCTTACGCCAAATTCTGACTCTACCATCTGAATGTCTCAAAAGAAATCATAGACCAGGCAACATTTTTCCAGTCTTCAACTGTCCAATTTTGGTGAGCTCGTGCAAACTGTAGCCTCTTTTTTCTCTATTTGTGGAAATGAGTGGTACCCGGTGGGGTCTTCTGCTGTTGTAGCCCATCCGCCTCAAGGTTATGCCTGTTGCGGCTTCACAAATGCTTTGCTGCATACCTCGGTTGTAACGAGTGGTTATTTCAGTCAAAGTTGCTCTTCTATCAGCTTGAATCAGTCGCCCCATTCTCCTCTCACCTTTAGCATCAACAAGGCATTTTCGCCCACAGGACTGCCGCATACTGGATGTTTTTCCCATTTCACACCATTCTTTGTAAACCCTAGAAATGGTTGTGCATGAAAATCCCAGTAACTGAGCAGATTGTGAAATACTCAGACCGGCCCATCTGGCACCAACAATCATGTTACGCTCAAAATTGCTTAAATCACCTTTCTTTCCCATTCTGACATTCATTTTGGAGTTCAGATGATTGTCTTGACCAGGACCACACCCCTAAACGCATTAAAGCAACTGCCATGTGATTGGTTGATTAGATAATTGCATTAATGAGAAATTGAACAGGTGTTCCTAATAATCATTTAGGTGAGTGTATACTAATAGTTAATACTACAACTAAAATAGGGTGGCTCTAAGAGTAAAATATTTTCCGTTTATTTGATGTAATGTCCTGTTTAGATGGGTGGCATGGAAGCAGTAATCACTGGGCTCTCAGATGACTTCAAAATCCTCAAGAGGAATAGAAAGTTATTTACTTTTGCTACAGCATTTGGGACATTCCTAGTAGCTCTTCTGTGCGTCACAAATGTAAGTCTGATGGGTCTGTGTCATTTAATTTTGAGTCCAACAATCCCCTGTGTTTAGGGAGTATCACATTATGAAAACACACTTGTTAATATTAATTTTTGGTCACATTATAAATATCACATTTCCAAAATGAGAAGGCAAACTCCATAATTCAAAAAATGACATGTACACAATGTAATGATGACTCAATCAATGGAAGTCCTTTATTCAGCAGCATGTGTCTTGTATCTCGGTCATGACAGGGAGGGATTTATGTTTTGACCTTGTTGGACAAGTATGCTGCAGGGACATCCATTCTATTTGGGGTGCTGATTGAGGCCATTGGAGTATCTTGGTTCTATGGTAAGCAGACATACATTCCTGTTTATAGTTCATCTTCCACTACTGACCCAACCTAATTCAGATTTAAATGGACGTTACATAGACCATATAATGATGATCCTTCAATATAAATCTGCATGTTTGTTCATGTTTTCCCAATTTGATAACATATTTTCTTGTACCTTGCAAAATTATTGTTGTTTGCGGTCGGAAACACTGGTGTTGTGTTGTGGATTCTAGGGGCATCTTTCTTTCTCCACAGACAACCATATAGCAGCTGTATATATATATATATATATATATATATATATATATATATATATATATATATATATATATATATATATATATATATATATATATATATATATATATATATATATATATATATATATATAATTTTGCCAAAATATTATTATCCAAAATATGCATATTGGATATTATTATTATAAATATTTGATATTATTATACATTTAATGTACATTATACATTTGCATGCATTTTAAAGCCTTGCTGGTTAAAATTGTTATTAGCACTGTTCTGACAAGCTCTTTTCTGGGCGCGTACGCCCTTGCGGTGCACACGAAAAGCCTGTCAAACAGCACAAGTATTAAATTAAGTTATCTTTCACGTCTTATTGCGCTTAAACTGTCAAATACAAAGAAGGTTTACATAAACACAGTCGATTATATCTTAAGAGAAAGTAAGCAGTTGGGAGAAAAATTAGTTTATTCCATTTCTTACTTCCGTATTGGTATTAAAAACCCCTACTGTGAAAACATAAAGCACTGCTTATTAATGTGCATCTTTGTTCTTATTTTTAATAACAGATAAAATAATGAAAAAGATTTTCGCCCACCCCTACTTGTATTCATATGTAGTTCTGGTTGCTGCAGACAACCCATGTAAGGACATTTATAGTCCTTCTATGTATTCTGTGACTTTTTTAAATTGTTTGTTTACTTTCAGATGCATTATCTGTAATATTCTTTTTACAATAACTCATGAAAGATCCTTGGCTACTTCATGGATATAAGAATCACTAACTCCCCCCAGAGCAAACATGTACAAATAGTTCAAAGCCTCAGTATAAAAAAATTGAAGATTATCGGCACTGCATTCCGTGACATTGCTTCCTGACATCGAACGATTCTCGTATCTCCTTTAAATGACATTACATAACTTTTGAACACAGTTCTGCCTAAGAGTACAGTACAGAGAGTTCAGATCATCGTTGATATTGTAAGAAGAGAAGCCACAATTCAGAAAAAGGTCTCAGGGTCATTTATTGTAAAATGATGTCCAGATGCTGCTAATTTCTTTGTGTGTTTGTCTCTTAGGCGTGGACAGATTTAGTGAGGACATTGAACGCATGATGGGCTTCAAACCAGGGATCTACTGGAGGCTCTGCTGGAAGTTTGTCAGTCCAGTATTCTTATTGGTGAGTGAAAAAGAATGAACATAAGACCTGATGTCACTTTTAGGGATATTATCTCTTAAACCAGTTTTGTCAGTTAACCTAAAGTGTACTTTGTGTGGTATCATCTTGGGCAAAAAAAGTTTTTTAAATAAACATTATTACATAAACTTGCCATTTCTTAGGAGCACGTCTGTAATATTTTCTGATATGAGTAGAGGTGACATATTCACTCTGGGATGTAACCTAACCTACAATAGCAGTTCTTACAGGCTAGATGGGAACCTTTTGGTCGTTGTTCAGATAAAACAGGCACTTTATTTAGATGTGAAATACAGCTGATACAATCAAATAGTTTCAACCAAAAAATAACTGCTGAAAAATTAGTACAGAATTGTGAATAACTAATCTTTCTGTACCTCCTGACTTCTGTTTTCTGTGCAGTTTGTGGTGATCGCTAGCATTGTTACCTCCGGCGACCTGAGATATGATGAATATACATTCCCTTACTGGTCAAATATTGTGGGCTGGTCCATAGCCTTGTCCTCCATGCTGTTTGTACCCATCTACGCCATCTACAAATTCCTTAGTATGCCAGGAACCATCAAAGAGGTTAGCAAACACATACACTCACGTTTACATAGCTATCTAAACAGGGACATAAACTTCTATTGTTTTTACATACAGCAAGTTATAGATATTATAACTCACATCCTAACTATAACAGAAAACTTTATACATTTTTACAATTTTTAAATATTGCTCACTTACACTTTCACATGCACATATACATACACACACTCACACATATCAAGTCAAATTTTAGAAGGGTGTTACATTGTACACCCCTAAACATTTTCACTCACTAGTAAGAACACTCATGAACTTCCAGCAGAGCCTCCTGAAGATTCCATGCTTTCAATGTCCTCAATAAATCTGTCCTTGACTTAAATCTGCTGTTTCGTGGCTTTGTGTGGTCCTAGAACTATGAGAAATTTTCATCTGTAAATGCGTCACTTCCCAAAGCCACAAACATGCTACTGACATCTGGCTCAGTGCTTTGCTTTCACACTCATATTTTCCACAAGCGGCATTCTACCTTAAATGGCTTCAGAGATCATCTAACACATGAAAAATAAAATGCCACATAGCCATCTGTTTTGAAGCAGATAATTGAGTTTTTGTTTAGATTTGTGGTTCATTATTGCTGTGTTTATGTCTGCTAGTTTAACTTTTTGTCTTCCATTGCAGAGGATAGCATACTGCATTACTCCAGAACATGAACATCACTTGGTTACTGAGGGTAACATCAGACAGTTCAAGGTAAGACCTGGGCACAATGCTAAAAGTACAATTTCCAAATGAACAGTTAACCAATATTTAGCTAAGAGAGCAAAGCTTTTCCACAAAGCAAACGTCCTTACATTTTTCTGTTGTTCATTTTGTCTTGTTTTTCCAGCTCAGACATTGGTTATCCATCTGATAAAGGGGTCAGGTGGGAGTTCCCTTTCAAATGCTACTTGAAAGCTGGAGAAGAAATGGCGTGTGAGAGAGAAAGGTTTCTGAAAAGGTCTCTTACTGTATGAAAAGTGTCCCCTGAGAAAAGGACAGAATGAAGCAATGGCTTTGTGCATTTCCCAACCACACACTGTACCTTCCAGTCTGCTCCATTTGTGTTCAGTGGTTGACTTGACTTTTTTTATATTTTAGGGCCTGTACTTTTTTTTTTAAATATATATATCATACCCTTATGTTTTATTCCAAACACCTCTCAAAAGACCTCAAATATATTCAGAACACTTGATTTTAGCATTCAACACATTTTAAGATGTTTTTCTTTTTATAAAACAATTTTTGGTTCTAGTTTTGCATATCTGTGATTGGTCATTTTTTTGGTGGAAATGTAAAACACTATATTATCCTCTATGGCTGAATGTGTGTTTAGATGGAATAATGGGTGTGACAGGTTAACTTACACCCAAGGTTTAAGGTTTACTGTAGGTGTAACTGAGAAATGGAAAATCCCCATAATATTTCAGGAAATCGTTCACACCATATAACAGGCTTGGAGGGTTTTGAGTCTTTGCTACAGTATATTTTAGCATGCAGCTGTGAGTTCCTCACATTTTACCTTGTTTCCCAAGAATGGTTTGATTTTGCAACAGCTGGCTTACATCAAGGGTCCACCAAGAATTATCTCAAGCACATCTTTTTCTTTTTGACACACCTCACAAAGCAGACATACACCACTGTGTCAGTGCCTTATCTAGCCATAAACTTTCTGTCATTAAGCCTCTCATTCTCATGAAGAGATTTCAGAGACGTTCCTCATGACTAAAACATCTAATTGAGAAAGAGTCTCAATTAACTCAATGCCAAGGGAAATGTATACTTGTAGCTTTCAAAATGAACTGAGATCCAATGATATGCCTCAAGTAGAGTTCTTTTGTTTTATTTATATTTAAAGGAAAGGGCTTTTTAGTTTTTTTTCAGTCAATGGATTCATATGAAAAAAGGTTTAACTATAGCCTTGGATTAGAGCAACAATTGTCATTAGGAATAACTTAATGTATGTCAAGAATTTTTTTTTTGTCTCTTCAAGAGATTCAAAAGCAACAGATGACAAAAAAACACAGAACATTATATTTTGAGCTTAAGGATTTGTTGAAGTCCAGCTGACAATGTAAAGTTTACCAGTGTTCGGATACGCTTGGCAGAGGTTTAGCTCATTCTGTGCGAATTGAGTTTGATTTTGACAAAAGTTTCATTGAAAATCTATTTACACTGACAATTCAATTAATTAAGCTCTTTGTGGTACAGTCCCATTATCATGTGGTCCCTTTTAACATTTCAAGCCTTAAATGGGTTGTGTGTGTATCCGTGTGTGTGTATAGATGACAGATTAGGTTTCTTAGGTCTTCAGACCAGTCAAGATCAAAGGTCTATGTGGTTGTCTGTCTCAAGATGACGAATATATTTTGTGGTTCACCATGGCTTTCTTGCTTGAAGGAAATATTTTAACATTTTTATGTGCCAAAATCAAATCACGTTATGTTTGTTTATGTTTTATTTATTTGTGTATAATAATTTCAAGTACAAAAAAAAGACACAAAACATGATATTTGACATGATGACTTGTAGGAAGGAAGCAACATATGTGGATTATGAAATATAAAGAGATAAAAATATATTCTTTTGTTATATATCTAATATTGTATGTATCAAAATCTTTATAAAACGTGAATGTAAAACATTTTAAGCAAAGTGTCTATTGTTATATCATGCTGTTTGATGTCGATAAAGATATAAATATTCAGAAATGTATTATTCCGTGTAACCAGGGGTGACATAGCCACATGAATGTAAACGGAGCAGCTCTGGCATTTCTGAGTGATGCTTACAGAACTCCAAACTTGTCTTTTTGATTGTGATTGACAAATATATATGAAGAAGTCAAAATATGCACATTATAACAATAAAATCCTCTCCAGTACACAGATAAAGTGTTTTGTCTTCTTATTGGATCATTTGCTTTTGTTTTGTTTTTACCACACACACTGCTCATCATTTTGTGGCCCTTGGTCATATTGATAACAGACTTCAGCAGTGTTACATTCTGCTGAGCACAGGCTGACAGCACTGTTTTCTGCCTCTCTCAATAGCATTCTGTTTTTTGTGTGTGTTCTGTTTACCCATCCCTTTGGCGGATGCACAACGACCTTTAGCTTCACAGAAGCCGAGTGTGTGCCACACAATGCCCCTGAGCAAACACTGTAATTCATAACCTGGTAGTTTCTCCTCTTCTCTCTTTCAGTACATTCAATGAAGGTTAGTGCTAGATGGACTGACTGATCCATTGTGGTACTCATTATATCCACTGAACAGTAAAACAGTCAGTTAAATGGTTCTAAACAAATTTCTTTCTTTTTTCTTTGGAATACACTTAAGCAAGTAGTAGTTCAACAGATCACAAAACTCAGGGTTTGGATCACATTTTGCTTTTTTAATCACGGAAATGATCAGCAAGCAAAAAAATGTGGGCGAGGGGTAACTTTGCTTTCCATTTATTACTTTAAGCTCACTTTCAGTTTTCAGAGACTGCTAGCCTAACTAATAAAGTTAAAACATTAATAAAGGCAAGTGAACAGTCAGTATGAACAAATTAACAAAAACACTGATTACAAGTATAGATAATATAACAAAGTTACAAATAAAGTAAGATCTAACTGTAGTATTCATTTTGAGTGCAGAAATGTATCCAAATCCCATTGCACTTCTCATAAAGTGTGGGGGTGTCCTGGCCAAATTTCCTCCATTTGCCCTTACCAATCATGGCCTCCTAATACTCCCCATCCTTTAAAATGGCCCCATCTCCCTCTCTTCTCTCGCTGGTGTGTGGTAAGCGCACTGGGGCAGTGGTACTGTGGCTGCCATCGCATCATCCGTGATGCTGCACACTGGTGGGGGTTGAGGAGAGACACCTGCGCTAAATACAAACTGATTGTAAAAAAGTTGCGACACTACAAATTGTGAATAAAAACAGAAAGCAATGATGTGGAAGTTTCAAATGTCAATATTTTATTCAGAATACAACATAGATGACATATCAAATGTTTAAAATGAGAAAATGTATAATTTTAAGGGAAAAACATTTTTAAATTTCATGGCATCAACACATCTCAAAAAAGTTGGGACATGGACCACTGTTTGGCATCCTCTCTTCTTTTTATAACAGTCTGCAAATGTCTGGGGACTGAGGAGACAAGTTGCTCAAGTTTAGGAATATGAAGGTTGTCCCATTCGTGTCAAATACAGGCTTCTAGCTGCTCAACTGTCTTCTTTGTCACATCCTTCTCTTTATGATGCGCTAAATGTTTTCTATGGGTGAAAGATCAGGACTGCATGCTGGCCATTTCAGTACCGGATCTTTCTTCTACGCAGCCATGATGTTGTAATTGATGCAGTATGTGGTATGGCATTGTCATGTTGGAAAATGCAATGTCATCCCTGAAAGAGACAATGTCTGGATGGGAGCATATGTTGTTCTAGAACTTGGAAAATTAAAGTTCTTTCAGCATTGATGATGCCTTTCCAGATGTGCAAGCTGTCCATGCCACACATATGGGCATCGCTAGGCCCTTTTTAGGCTAGGCCCTAAACTTATGCCTCAGCCCCCCTAAAAAATATGTGATTAACCTTTAAAACAAATGAAACTGGTGGGAGGCTTCGGCTTTGTCCCGTTTTTTAGTCTGTCTCTCCAATCAGCAGCGGCTCTGAGCAGAGCGCAGTGCACGTCAGAAGCAGAGGTGTGTCTTTGTGTTTGTGAGTGTGTGTAAATCTTAGCGTCATTGGTCTGTCACCTCTCGTCAATGTCAAAATATTTGATAAAACCAATCAAATCAGAGTAGGCGGGCTTTCTGGTCAGACAGAACATGCTGAGGCTGAGCGCAAATTTTAGCAGCGCAACTCGACGTCAAGTAAGATAAATGTAAGCAGATAAACTAAACATTCATGTTTGACATGTTAATTCAGAAATATTAAACAAAAATAAAAGAAAAAACTTCTGTCAAATTTTGCCATTTTTAACTGGAAATATGCCTGTGATTCATGCCTGTGAAATATATGATTCATGTAGGCCTTAACGAACAAGAAATATTAACAAAGCCATTTTCATCAGATTAGGCATAAGATTAATAATGAATGTGTATATATGGTAAATTAATATAATATTTGTAACATTCAGTAAATAAAAAACTCTTGTATTGGACATTAGTAGCCTAACGAATTCATATTGTGAATTTAATAAACTTAAACCTTTAATAAACAGTAAATTAACGTGTCTAAGAAAATTATTCATGAAACATATCAATATCAGTATGTTAATATGTAAACCATATGTTTACTTTATTCACTGACAAAAACGGAAAAAACTATATCAGTCAAAGCTCAGCGTTATGAGGGGAAGAAACAGGGCAAGATAAAAACAGAGAAAAAGAGAGATGTGGAGATAAGAAAGACAAATAATCTACTGCCCAGTGACATGGTTTTCAAGCTATTGTTATCTAATTTTTTGGCCATCAGAACATCTTAAAATGCACATATGTAGATCATAGAAATCTAAATTTTCTCAGGGGAGCATGCCCCCGAACCACCCTAATATTTGGGATCTATAAACCTGCCTACATTATTGGGTGTGATTAATGCATGTACAGTATGGCCATGCATAAGTTGTTAATTTTTGCTTCATAAGTAATAATAAACAGCCAATATCTTCTGGGTATGCATGTTTGTAAGCTATTAGTTATAGTGCAATTTGGACCCAAAACTTAATAGTGTTACCGTTTTTTCTACAGGCCTTCCCTCACTGGGGGCTGAGCCCCCCTAAAATGAAAATCCTAGAAACGCCCCTGCCACACACACTCATGTAACCCCATACCATCAGAGATGCAGGCTTCTGAACAGATAGCTGATAACAACTTGGGTTGTCTTTGTCCTCTTTAGTCCAGATGACATGGCGTCCCAGTTTTTCAAAAAGAACTTCAAATTTTGATTTGTCTGACCACAGAACAGTTTTCCACTTTGCCACAGTCCATTTTAAATAAGCCTTGGCCCAGACAAAACACTTCTAGATCATGTGTAGATATGGCTTCTTTTTTGATCTATAGAGTTTTAGCTGGCAACGGCGAATGGCATGGTGGACTGTGTTCACCGACAATATTTTCTGGAAGTATTCCTCAGCCCATGTTGTGATTTCCATTAGAGTAGCATTCCTGTATGTGATGCAGTGCCGTCTAAGGGCCCAAAGATCACGGGCATCCAGTATGGTTTTCCGGCCTTGACCCTTATGCTCAGAGATTGTTCCAGATTCTATGAATCTTTGGATAATATTATGCCCTGTATGATGATAACTTCTAACTTTTTGCAGTTTTTCTCTGAAAACTCCTATCTGATATTGCTCCACTATTTTTCACTGTATCATTGGGGGAATCGGTTATCCTCTGCCCATCGTGACTTCTGAGAGACACTGCCACTTCGAGAGCCTTGTTTATACCCAATCATGTTGCCAATTTACCTAATAAGTTGCAAATATGTCCTCCAGCTGTTTCTTATATGTACATTTAACTTTTCCAGCCTCTTATTGTACCTGTCCCAACTTTTTGGGAATGTGTAGCTCTCATGAAATCCAAAATTAGCCAATATTTGACATGACAAGTATGTGACTCGTCACGGAAACCAGTGACACAAGGTGGTAGCACTACTTTTGAGCAAAATGAGAGAGAAAAAAAAAAGATTCTTTCTCAAAATAGGTGATTTTCACTTTTTTGCAGAATCTGTTAGTTGAGATCACGAAGAAGCCTCTCCGTGTTTGAGAAGAGGCAGTATTGGTATATTTAAAAGCATACATTTTGTGGTTGAAATCACCTTGTTTTGTCTTTGTGTATTTCCATACTGGATAAGCCGGCTTTTGTTATTACCCCGCCCTCCAATGGAAGCGTAGCTACTAATTTATGCAGCGTTTTGGCAGGCTCTAGATGATATCAAAATTCAATAAAGATGGACGCCGCAAAGATTATCGCAGATGAGCTGAACCATGGCAGTTACACCGAAAATGTTGGGAAGTAATTCTGCAACAAGCCGGATGCTTATGAGCGCTCACTGATTGTGAAGACAATCTGAGCGACGATGAAAGCAGCATAATAAGACTAAATAATATCACTAATCTACAACTGAGCGAAGATGAAGAAGAGGAAGAATGTATCGGACTGGTGTCAGATGAGTTGGAGCTTAAGATATCAGAGGCTATATAAAGGGGAAACACTTTGACTGTAAATGCTACATGAGGAGAAAGTAGAACTCTCTGCATGGGAGACAGTCCTGTAGCCAGAAGCTTTGTCCAGACATTATGCACAACATATGGCTTTATTCTTTATCTGAGAACAGGTGAAAACTGCAGAGGTGAGATCTTTAGAGGCAGTTTTCACCCTGTAAAACTTTTTTTTTTTAATTCAACTTTCAAATGGTCACAACTTCTCCAAATATTATCAGATTTCCATATGTTACATCGTTGGAAAGCTTGGAGACTACACTTTCATTCAAAATGCCCCAGATCCAACTTGTGTCCCTACTTTCTGTGATTGGTCACACATTATAAAAATTACATAGTATTTTAAATAAAATATAAGTTTATGAGATTTGTAAATAGTGCATTCCTTTTTTATTTACAATTTGTACAGTGTCCCAACTTTTTTGTAATTAGTAGGGATGACCTAGCCTGACAAGCCAGACCCACATCAAGATGTTTGGTCTGGAACCTCACCATAGACAATCTCAATCCGAGGGGCGGGATAAACGGTTGTCTTTCAAACTCCCTCTGCACGCGATAGGATAGCGCTACACCAACCAGAGCAACGAAGGTTAAACAGAGCTCCCTGATAGATTAAACATTCGCCGTATCCGGTCGGCTAAACTCCGAACACATCTTCCCTTTTTAAGAATGACTTCAGTGCCGTTCTTTGTTCTTTTCTCAGAGAAAAGCTTAACTCCAAGCCTTCCAGAGTCGCGGTCAGAGCTGATTCAAAAGACCGCCGGCGTTCGCCAGTTTCTGTGTTTACTAGAAGCACGCAAACGCAACTCGGCCGTCGTCATTATGGCCCCGCCCGCCGACTCTATACACGATGTGATTGGGCCGTCCAGATTTTGAGGAACACAGCTCAGAATGGTATTGAGAGTGCCTAGATGACACTTGCGGGCAAATTAAATTTGCTGCCGCTAGGGTGCGTCTAGATTTCTAGGCTAGGGATGACCCCTAATAGTCGAAGATTCGATGCATCGATATGCAGGACCGGATTCGGCCACTGATCTCATGGTCGAATCTTCGCGGGTGTTATGAAACGAGGATCATACCATTTTGGCAGTATGGGGGTGCTCAATATTAGTGTTATAAAGACGTGTCGCGGGACTCGCGGCGCTGAGCGATCGGCCCTTTAAGGGCACTGAGCTTTGCACCGGACGCGCCGCGCCTTTAAAATTCGATTTTGGCAGTATGGGGGTGCTCAACATTAGTGTTATAAAGACGTGTCGCGAGACTCGCGGGGCTGAGCGATCGCCCCTTTAAGGGCACTGAGCTTTGCACCGGACGCGCCGCACCTTTAAAATTCGAACACAAAAGCCCCGTTTCCACCACAGGAACTTTACCCAGGAACCAGGAACTTTGGGTGGTACTCGGTGTGTTAAGACTGCAGGAACCAGGGTCTAAATGAAGTTCCGGGTAAATATTTCCCCCTCCAAACGGCCCTGCTCGCGAGGTAGTACTTTTTTAAAGTTCAGGAACTTTCGAGGGCGGGACTTGGGCGCTGAACATGCTGATTGGTTTAGCTCACTCAGCCTTTTATTTTAACCGGCATTTTTAAAAGTCTTTTGCGAGGTTCGTTCTACGTTCAGTAAATATCAGTCTTGCTCTCTGTCTGATGGCGCGCGTTCGTCTCAGCCAACTCACGTGCAATGTCCGTAATAGCTGATAATAATATACATTGTCATTTTAAATCTAGCTTTACAAGCTTTCTGAATATGCTGCATGCTGCCGAATCTGCATATTAGTGCTCTTTTCTCTGGTTGTTAATTTCATCTTTAGTAAACCAATACATATCCAGCAAAAGCAGCACAGCTTGAATCTCTTCAATACTCGTTACTAATTTTTTTTCACCATGTAAACGACCTGACGGATTACTTTTAAGTGTGCGTCCTTACATGACGTGACTGCGCGCGCCGCGCTCATGTTGACAAGAGAGGAAAGTTAATTTTTCTGAGGGGTAAACTTTTTTATTTCGTAAGTTATGAAGATAATGTTGGAATAATGACACAGCGTATATTGCCCCAGGCAGTTTTTACTTTAACTGTGCCTGACAGAAGAATTTTCTGAGATGATTATTACACTTTACAACAAATAAATAGCTTATTATATAATACTGTATTAGTCCTGGTGGCCGTTAAGAGTTGCTATGGCTACAGTTAACACAGTCCAGCTGCTGGAGAAAACAGCGTTGACATTTTTGATGCGGCAGACAAACTGCATGTGACAAAATGATTGCGATTGAAAGTCATCACATGTAAACACCAAATCAGTTTAGATAAAATCTCATGTAAACAGTCCACTAAATCTTTCAATCTATGCACACAAAAATGATTACTGTCCGTTGCAGAGTATTTGGAGGAACAGTCGCGCGCAGTCCTACATCACCTGACTAATTTGCCTAATCTTCTCGGAACTTTATCGCGGTCGAAATGCAGACAGTTGCAGGTCTGGGGGGGGGAGAACAGTTCCTGTAAAAAAGTTCCTGGTACAAATTGTTCCGGGTAATTTTAGTGGAAACGGGGCTATACACCGACGGCGGCATACGACGCCTGTCCGCGGCGTTTAAATGTATATTTCCCTCAAATCGTGAATGTACTGATTTCACCCTGTGCTACAAGATACACGCATCGTGCAGCTCTTCTGTCAGAAGTCGATTCAAAATGGAGCTCGCGCGTATATAATGTTCACGTCTGCCTCGTGTGAGATAGCCTACCTGAGACATGGCGCCGAGCTTCAGTCCGGTGTGAGACCCCCTTTAGGCACAATCGGCTTACGAACATGCATATAAACGCACTCAAAGTGTTCTTTTCCTCGCTAGGCAGGTATTTTTTTAAGGTTTATTTATCAAAATGTTCTTTTTATATATCTGTGTGATGTTCTGTGTTTCGATCGCGGCTTTTAAATGTTATGAGAGAATGGTTAATTTATGAATGTGTAGTGTAGCCTAGTTTTGATCACTTTATTAAAAGTGGTGGCTGTGTGCCGTGTGTAAAGTAAAATAAAAATAGTCTTAGCCTCCTGCTGACTAGTGTCCTGCCCTTCCCAACCCGTTTCCGTTTATTTTTTCCGGTCTATGGTTTACACCACACACATAGATGATTCGACTATCTGTCAACCATAGAGAGATTCGAAAATTCTGATTCGAATGTGTAAATCCTTAGTCACCAGAAAAAATTCACCTCACAGTTATGAAGGTCAAAATTTGCTGTATAGGCAAAAACCACAATTTGTACCAGGATGTAAACATGTTTTTTTTCTGCTGTAAAGTTGGGCATTTTAACATGGGGCTCAATACGATTCTGCTCTCTTCTGCAGCCTGCCTCTAGTGGCCAGTTGAGGAATTGCAGTTTACATGACTTCTGTATTGGCTTCAAGAGAGATCGCGGGAGGTCTCCGTTTGCCGCCGAAAGCTAATCTGTGTAGGAGTGCGTGTTGTATCAGGAGTCAGTATGAGGTTAAGAGTAATGAGAAAGTGGTCTGAGGTGTGTAATGGAGTAACTAAAGTGTTGTCCGTGGAACAGTTGCGTGTATAGACAAGGTCTGATTGGTTACCTGATCTGTGAGTAGCCGTAGTAGATTCTAACTTAAGGTCAAATGAAGTCAGTAGAGTGCTGAAGTCTGTGGCTAGGTGTTTATCAAGATGGATGTTGAAGTCACCAAGCAGAATCAGAGGAGTGCCATCTTCAGGGAAGCCAGAAAGTAACACATCCAACTCCTCCACAAAGTTACCGAGGTGACCTGAAGGACGATAGACCACTACAACATGGATTTTAACAGGGTGAGCAATAGTGATTGAGTGTGATTCAAATGAACTGGCCGATAGAGACGGTAATGGATCAAATTTCCAATCATTTGAGATAAGCAAACCAGTACCCCCACCCCTCCCAATAGGCCGAGGGGTGTGTGAAAAAGTTAAATTGGTTGAGAGTGCTGCAGAAGTGGCAGTGTTTGATCCAGGTCTCAGTTAGGGCCATGAGGCTGAGCTGAGAATGAGTCCCAATAGATGAAATAAAGTCTGCTTTGTTTACAGCAGACTGGCAATTCCAGAGACCATTTGGAATAGAGAGTAAAGTAGCAGAGGATTTCTGTAAACTGCGCAAATTATTAGGATTGTGGCATCTTGCGCGTACAGAGTGTGATTTACGAGTGCTAGTAGTAATAGTTGAGATTTGAAAGCACATGGTGAATACAGATCAGAGAAAAGGCCAGATAGAAATAAGAAAACCGAAAAGGAAAATGATACTTAAGTGCCTTGTCGGGGTCCTTGCTCGGGAGGAGCTGCACAGGGAAGAGTTGAAGTCTTTACACTCGTCGGTCTTGCACAGGGAAGAGTTGAAGTCTTTACACTCGTCGGTCTTCACACAAGGAGGGCTTCACACTGCCGCTTCCGCTGCCGCGGACTATCACGCTATTTACACTCACCAGAGTATCGTTATTGAAAGCAGCTGGGAACGCCCCCAACAAACGCTCACTCACAACGTGGCAATGACCAAACAAATGCTAACTCCACGCACACCAAATACACGAGAATACACCAAAACTAATAATACACACCATTGCAATACACAGACACACTTTTTCAATAACAAATGAACAAACAATCAAATGAGAAAAGTTACAAACACTTACAGAGTAGTTGTCTATCAGTCAGTCGATGCTTCACCTCTGACATTTCAGAGATAGCTCAAAATGCAGACAGATAAATAACTTTAGGAAGTGGCGTGTATGTTTACGCAAAGCCTTGATGTCATGTTGCAAGATGCTAGATCTTATTTTGAAGCTTCTGTTTGAGAAAAACGAACTAGCGAATGTTGAACATATGAATCCGGATGTTGACATCTAGCAGTTCAGCAGAAGAGGCGAAGAAGAAGAAGAAGAAGAAGAAGAAGAAGAAGAAGAAGAAGAAGAAGAAGAAGAAGAAGAAGAAGAAGAAGAAGAAGAAGAAGAAGAAGAAGGGGGTGTTCCAGTCTGTGAAAACGGTAAGCGGTAAAAGTATTTTAATATCATTTTAAAAACATCCCTCTTCAGGTCATGGTACACGCTGCATTTTGCGGTGTAATCCTTATGGAAAAAAGTAAAAAAGTAAAGTAAAAAATTCATTCATTCAAATATTATTCTGTAAAAGACTGGGAAAATGCAACTGTAAAAATATGTTAATTGGTTAAAGGAAAGTTTTAATGCTGTTATGGTGTAGGGTTGTTTTCAGGGGTTGGGCTTGGCCCCTTAGTTCCTTCCAGTAAAAGGAACTCTTAATGCTTCAGCATACCAAGACATTTTAGACAATTTCATGCTCCCAACTTTGTGGGAACGGTTACACCAGTGAACATAACTATGCAAGGTCCATAAAGACATGGATGAGCAAGTTTGGTGTGGAGGAACTTGACTGGCCTGCCCAGAGTCCTGACCTCAAACCGATTGAACACCTTTGGGATGAATTAGAACAGAGCCTTCTCGTCCAACATCAGTATCTGACCTAACAAATGCGCTTCTAGAAGAGTCATCAAAATATCCCATAAACACACTCCTAAACCTTGTGGAAAGCCTGAAGATGTTATAGCTGCAAATGGTGGGTCAACTCCATAATAAACCCTACGGATTAAGAATGGAACATCATTAAATGTAATCTGCATGTAAAGGCAGGTGTCCCAAAATTTTGGGCAATATTGTGTAGGAGACATAAAGCAGATGCATTAAATATGATGAATATGATGAAATATATATATTTTTTTTAAGATTGTTGTGACTATGACTATGGCTATACAGGGTTATCTAGTATATTAAAATAGAGGACCCCCACAAACAAGTATCTGAATCTTGAGATCAGAAATAAACATCCAGACAGTCGTTTCAGTATTTTAAATGACAACAAAAAAGAAAATTCTAATTCATCTATTTTCTATTTCACCATGACACATTTGTCATCATGCGCAAAATGTGTTAGGGAGGTTTAGGAAGTAGAGTTTCTAGAATGACTGAAGGGTCTTAATTCTTTTTCTCTTTTTTTAAGACACTCATGGACACAGTATCTAATCTCCCATGACAAATGAAACAATGTACCCTTGACCTTGTATTGAGAAATTACAAAGTTTTAATGATTTGCTTATAAAGAAAAAAATGGCAAAAGACAAAAAAATTGGAACAACACCAATTAGTCTGAAAGATAGACAGACTACATGAGCAGGAGACAGCGGGAATTAAGTGCCTGAAAGGAGATTAGAGGCTTTATTCTGCTTCAGTTTGTCTAATCTTGGGACAAAAAATAATGAATGAAGGAGAGAAACTGACAAGCTTCTGCAACAGAGAAATGAATGCAGACTGGAAGAGACAGGGAGAACATTACATAAAGAAAAACATGAAGAAAACGTAAAGATAACCAACATGAGCGGATCTGGTGGTGTAAGCGATAATGTGTTTAAAGTACTCATGTACATAATACAACTAAACTTTAAACTGTTCTGAAATGCTAGAAACCAGGAAGCCTGCGTTGAATATCTCTCCATCCACAAAATCTTACAGTAAATGTGTCTTTAACAAGCAAAGGTAACTGGACACCAGTGCTTTAACTCTCCCCTGCAGAGTGCCTGAGTGTTTAAATGGGGTACAGGAGTCATTATACTGTAGAACTGCTTTTCAAGATTGAGATTTTCCATAACAGCAAACAGTAGTGGCAAGACTGATAAAAATTTCATAAACATCAGCGTTGCATGAGTGGAGCAGTACTATTGAAAATGTAAGTGATAATTGCACAAATGTATTAACATTCCTTAAACAGAATAGTTGACTTTAAAATAAAAATTCTGTCATCCTTTACTCACCCTCAAGTTGTTTCAAACCTGTATTAATTTCTTTCTTCAGCTGAACACAAGGGAAGATATTTTGAAGAATGTCAGTAACCAAACAGTTAAATGGAGCTATTGACGTCCATAGTAGGAAAAAAAAAATACTATGGAAGTCAATGGTTGGGGCGGCAGTGGCTCAGTGGTTCATGTAGAATGTCTACAAACCGAAAGGTTGGTGGTTCAATCCCCGGTTCCACCTGACCAAGTGTTGAAGTGTCCATGAGCAAGACACCTAACCCCAGCTGCTCCCGACGAGCTGGATGGTGCCTTACATGGCTGACATCGCCATCAGTGTATGAATGGGTGAATGTGAGGCAAAAATGTAAAGCACTTTGGATGGCCATAGGGGCTGTTAAAAGTGCTATATAAATGCAGTCCATGGTTCCAGTTAACTGTTTGGTTACTGACATTCTTCAAAATATCTTCCCTTTTGTTCAGCTGAAGAAAGAAATTCATGCAGGTTTGAAACAACTTGAGGGTGAGTAAAGTTTAAAGTGAACTATCCCTTTAAGAGTGATTTCTAGGTTGGTTAAGAACTGCTGCAACATGCTGACTAAATTTGAGAGTTGTATCTGCTCTTGCAGTTATAGACTTTTAAGCTAAATATATTTATTAAGTGTTACCATTATATTTTGTCTGTATGAAATACTCTTAATGAACAATCAGTTTGAATTTATTTGTTATGAGCGCAGTCATACCTTTTTGTATTTTTATAAATGATTAGTTGTTTGAATTACACTATTTGTAGGTATTTCTGATAAATGAAACAAAGCCCATCCTTCCCTTTTATATAGGACTATGCTGATGGGTGAAGGAGACATGAATGGTAAGACCAAACAACAAACAATTTAGTTTGATGAATTTCTGTTAACATTCATTTGAATAAAGTTGTTACAAGAAACTTTCATTGCAGAGACTAAAGAGATCCATCGCAGATCTTTAGGATGTCTATAGTGTTTCCCAGGATAAGAATATATAAACTGAGGATGAATTATGTGAATTCAGCTGCAGGATATCTTATATCTTATTTTATTTGTGATTTGGTCATCCTCCTAAACTCAGTTATTCCGGTCTGTGTATCCTCCACAGATGAGAGAGAGATGACCTGTTCTGAATTTCCGCACTCTGTTCTCCCAGCGCTCCTGATACAGATAGATATTCACCGCTGATAACACTTTCCCCTGCCTTTTTCCTTCTGCTTATGTCTTTCTCTCTATCCTCTGCCCCCTCTCTTATTCATCTTATCGGCTGTGGTCTGCCCTGTGTTCTTGCTTAATGCACCAAAAAGGTCAAAACCACAAACTTTCATCAAATTTGCTTAGCCAATAAAAGTCAAGCCGGCTCTCCACAGACAGCCGGCTAATTGCAGACTCTCTGCAGCTGTAATGCAATTAAAGAGGTTTTTTTTGTTGTTGGTTCTCTTCATATTGAAGGTCTTGTTCTCTCCTTGTAATCCAATCGCTGAAGATTAATCCATGTGACCACACTGATAAAATCTATACTTTCTGTCGACAGCCAGAGCAGACCTAAATCCGCCAAATGAGACAGAGAGTGTGTTGTTGTCCGAAGAAGATTAATTCAACATTTAGCAAAAGCCAAAATGAAAAAGCCTGCTGACAACAAGAAACGTTCCAAAGCAGTAAATCATCTCCCGGTAATTCCTCTCATTATTTTTAATTACACAGATTGCAATTTACCACAAAGACTGTAAATTAGTTTCTGATTTAAGCACCAGAGCATTTTCTCTGAATGGGTAAATAATGAGTGATATATCATTTTAAAGTGAATAATAAGTGTTAAATAAATGATATGTCCTTTGAACTGATTTGGGGCAGTTATGTTTCGTTTCTTTCTCTATGTTGTGTTTTCTTTTCTTTTTTTTCTCTTCTGTGCTGTTACTCTGATAGAAGCTGATTGCTGGCACCTGATGCTCGTTTGCTGATAGCCAGCAAGTACATCATTCATTGGCTCTTTTGGTGAGAACCATATAAAAGGGAAACACACACACACACACACACACGACAGAGACAACGATGGTGACAGAGTTGACGACGAAGAGATGGAGACGGAGACGACGGAGATGGAGACGATGACGGAGACGCCAGAGCCAGAGACAGAGATGGAGACAAGGGAGATGACGGAGACGACAGAGACTGAGACAACAGAGGCAACAGAGACGGAGACAACGGAGACGGACAGGCAGGGAGACGACAGAGATGGAGACGGATAGATGGAGAGGATAGACCGAGACTACGGAGATGGAGATGGAGATGGAGACGACGGAGAGACAGAGATGGAGATGATGGAGACGGAGATGATGGAGACGGAGATGATGGAGATGGAGACAGAGAGGCAGAGAGACAAAAGATGGAGACAGATAGATGGAAAGTATAGACGGAGAATACGGAGATTGAGCCGGAGACGCAGACGCAGATGAAGGAGACGCCAGAAATGCCGGAGACGACAGAGACAGAGATGACAGAAAGAGTTGACGACGGAGAGACGGAGACAGAGATGGAGATGATGGAGACGGAGATGATGGAGACGGAGACAGAGAGACGGAGAGAGGATGAGAGAAGACATAGATGGAGACAGATAGATAAAGAAGATATACGGAGGCGACGGAGATGGAGCCGGAGCCGGAGCCGGATATGGAGACAACAGAGATGCCAGAGAGGCCGGAGACGACAGAGACAGAGATGACAGATGGAGAAAGTGCTGACGACGTAGAGACGGAGACGATGGAGACAGAGAGACAGAGAGACGACAGGGACGGATAGATGGAGAGGATAGACGGAGACGCCAGAGCCGGAGACGACGGAGACAGAGATGGAGATGGAGACAACAGAGATGACGGAGAAGACAGAGACTAAGACAACAGAGTCAACGGAGACGGAGACAATGGAGACGGAGAGGCAGAGAGACGACAGAGATGGAGACGGAAAGATGGAGAGGATAGACGAAGACTACGGAGATGGAGCCGGAGACGACGGAGACGCAGAGATGCCGGAGACAACAGAGACAGAGACAATGATGGAGAAAGAGTTGATGATGGAGAGACAGAGACAGAGGCGATGGAGACGGAAATGTAGAGACGGAGAGAGAGAGAGACGACAGGGACGGAGACGGATAGATGGAGAGGATAGACGGAGACAGAGATGGAGATGGAGACAACCGAAATGACGGAGACGACAGAGTCAACGGAGACGGAGACGATGGAGACGGAGAGGCAGAGAGACGACAGAGATGGAGACGGATAGATGGAGAGGATAGACAAAGACTACGGAGATGGAGCCAGAGGTAGAAACGGAGACGGAGACGCCGGAGACGCCAGAGAGGCCGGAGACAACAGAGACAGAGACAATGATGGAGAAAGAGTTGATGACGGAGAGACAGAGACAGAGGCGATGGAGACGGAAATGGAGAGACGGAGAGACAGAGAGAAGACAGAGATGGAGACGGATAGATGGAGAGGATAGACAGAGACGCCGGAGACGGAGAAGGAGATGGAGACGACGAAGACACTGGAGATGACGGAGACAGAGATGGAGATGACAGAGACAACGATGGAGAAAGAGTTGACGACGGAGAGATGGAGACGGAGATGGAGAGACAGAGAGACGCCGGAGATGGAGACGGAGATGACAGAGACGGAGATGACAGAGACAACGATGGAGAAAGAGTTGACGAAGGAGAGATGGAGAGACAGAGAGACGACGGAGACGGATAGATGGAGAGGATAGACGGAGACGCCGGAGATGCCGGAGATGGAGACGGAGATGACAGAGACAGAGTTGACAACGGAGAGACGGAGACAGAGACGAAAACGACGAAGATCGAAACGGAGACGACGGAGATGGAGATGGAGAGACAGAGAGAAGACAGAGACGGATAGATGGAGAGGAGGGAGACAGAGACGACGGAGACAATGGAGACAGCGGAAACAGCAGAGATGATGGAGACGGAGACGATGGAGACAACAGAGACGATGCAGATGGAGATAGAGACGGAGTCGGAGAGACGAAGATGGAGACGACTGAGATGGAGATGGAGACTGAGATGGAGACAGTGGAGATGGAGACGACGGAGATGGAGACGGCAGAGATGGAGACGGAGATGACAGAAATGCCGACGGAGAGACGGAGAGACATAGAGATAGAGAAACAAAGATGGATACGGAAGATGGAGACAGATGGAGACGGAGCCAGAGAGACGGAGAGATGACAGAGATGGAGTCAGAGACGACTGAGACAATGGAGACAGAGACGGAGATGAAAGGAGACGGATATACGGAGAAGGAGACAGAGACGATGGAAACAGATAGATGGAGACAACGGTGATGGAGACAACGCCGAAGACGGAGACGACGGAGAAGGAGACGACAGAGATGGATATACACAGATACAGAGACAGAGACGACGGAGAAGGACACGGATAGATGGAGATGACGGAGACAGATATACGGAGATGGAGACAAAGACAGAAATGATGGAGAGGGAGACGGAGACAATGGAGACAGAGAGACGGAGAGATGGAGACGGAGAGAGAGCGATGAAGACTGAGACAGAGATGGACTCAAGTCTTTTGTTTCTTTTCTTTTTTGTTATGTAATATTTAGTTGTAGCTTGTAGGGAGGAGGGTGCCCTTTTCTTAAATATTTTTCTCCTGTTTTGGGGGATTAGCTAGGGATTTAAAGAAGTGCAATTGTCTTAGTTTCTTTTTGTTTTGTTTTGGTGGTTAGGTATAGATTTAAAATGAGTTAGACCCTGTTTTGTTTGTTTTTTTGGCAATGCCCCCTTCTGAAGCCATTTTGTTCCTTCTGATTTCTTCATACAATAAATCAAATAAATCATGCCTGGTGCGGGCATTTTCATGACTATTCTTAAAAAGGGGGGTGACAGTTAAGGGGTTAATTTCTACCATCATATAGGCCACAGGTTCAGCTGAGCTTAGTTAGTATTAGCTTCTGAATAGCAGAATTACACAGTCCACTTCACATGTCCTGTTTCTTTTTTTTGTTTTTGTTTTTTTGGCAAGCTAGACACATTCCTGGGTCAATCATTCTGAGACAAATTTCCAGTCTGAAAATGTAAACCTAACAATATCCCTACCGCTAAACGTAACCCTTATCAAATGGAAATGATAGTTGAATAACACTGATGTTGAAGCACTTAATCTGGTTGTAAACCAAAACTTGACATAATCTGAAAATTTGTCCCTCAAATCTGATTGTCACATCAGATTCTGCATCCACTTTCATTACTGTTTTCCCTATGGACTGACATCTGCCAGTGCTATGGTCTTTCGTAAGAGGGCTGCATCTCCTAAAGTTAGAAAACAGGGTCACTGCAGGGCATTTCCTCCCTTAACAGGGACTATGTGGGTGTAACAGAGGAAGTCAGGAATCAATGGTCTTCTTCAGTAGAGTAAATAATTCCAGTGGTTATTTTTGTTACGCTGTGCCAGAAAGTAAAAGTATGGACTCAAAGTCCTAGGGTGGATCAGTCAGTTACCTTTGCAAGGTTAAGTGAAGATAACTGATTTTGGCGAACATGGGGGATATGGAATTTTGTTTTCCAGGAGATTCTAATATTCCATTTAGTTTCCAGTGAGGTGTGCCAAATATGTTGCATGTCTAGCAATACTGCAGCCCTAGATAAGCCATGTTGTTATCTGAAGAAACTCCAAACAATGAATGCACTATTAATTTTTCCATGAAGCCTACATTTAAAAACAAGAAAGAAAAGGCTAAATATGTAAATATGCAGTCTGAATGTGATACATTTTGGCCCCTGGTAAATTGTATATTCATAAAATAATTTAGCTTTCAGTACTAACGATTACTAACTTGTATGTACCAGGGTTGATTTTTTATTAATACAAATGATGAGTACTTTAAATGATTAGTATAAACCCATTTCCAAAAAGTTGGGACACTGTACAAATTGTGAATAAAAAGGAATACAATCCTTTACAAATCTCATTAACTTATATTTTATTCACAATAGAATATAGATAACATATCAAATGTTGAAAGTTGAAATGTAACCTTTCAAATGTTGAAATGTCATGCCAAATATTGGCTCGTTTTGGATTTCATGAGAGTTACACATTCGGAAAAAGTTGGGACAAGTAGCATTAAGAGGTAGGAAAAGTCAAGGCCGGAAAACTAAACTGGATGCCCGTGATCTCCGGGCCCTTAGACGGCACTGCATCACATATACATGGATGCTACTGTAATGGAAATCCCAACATGGGCTCAGGAATACTTCCAGAAAACTTTGTCGGTGAACACAATCCACCATGCCAATCACACAGTATTGTACAGGGTTGCATGAGGACGTGTGGCATGGGCAGCTTACACATCTGGAAAGGCACCATCAATGCTGAAAGGTATATCCAAGTTCTAGAACAACATATGCTCCCATCCAGACATCTTCACTTTTTAGGGAAGACCTTGCATTTTCCAAAATGAAAATGCCAGACCACATACTGTATCAATTACAACATGGCTGTGCAGAAGAAGGATCCAGGTCCTGAAATGGCAAGCCAGCAAGCCCAGATCTTTCACCCATAGAAAACATTTAGCGCATCATAAAGAGGAAGATGCGACAAAGAAAACCTAAGACAGTTGAGCAGCTAGAAGCCTGTATTTGACACGAATGGGACATCATTCATATTCTCAACTTGAGAAACCTGTCTCCTCAGTCTCCAGACATTTGCAGACTGTTATAAAAAGAAGAGAGGATGCCACACAGTGGTAATCATGGCCTTGTCCCAACTTTTTTGAGATGTGTTGATGCCATGAAATTTAAAATCAACTTATTTTCCCTTAAGATTATACATTTTCTCAGTTTAAACATTTGATAAGTCATCTATGTTGTATCCTAAATAAAATATTGAAATTTGAAAATTCACCATTTTGTTTCTGCATTCTGTTTTTATTCACAATTTATACTAGCCTGACAAGCCAGACCCACATCAAGATGTTTGGTCTGGAAACTCACCATAGACAGTGGTCTGGAAATCCGAGGGGCGGGATAAACGGTTGTCTTTCAAACTCCCTCTGCGCGCGATAGGATAGCGCTACACCAACCAGAGCAACGAAGGTGAAACAGAGCTCGCTGATAGATTAAACATTCACCGTATCCGGTCGGCTAAACTCCGAACACATCTTCCCTTTTTAAGAATGACTTCAGTGCCGTTCTTTGTTCTTTTCTCAGAGAAAGGCTTAACTCCAAGTCTTCCAGAATCGCAGTCAAAGCTGATTCGAAAGACCGCCGTTCGCCAGTTTCTGTGTTTACTAGAAGCACGCAAACGCAACTCGGCCGTCTTCATTATGGCCCCGCCCGCCGACTCTATGCACGATGTGATTGGCCCGTCCAGAGTGAGAGGAATACAGCTCAGAAGGGTATTAAGAGTTCCTAGACGACACTTGCGGGCCGATTAAATTTGCTGCCGCTAGGGTGCGTCTAGATTTCTAGGCTAAATTTATACAGTGTTCCAACTTTTTTGGAATCGGGTTTGCAGCAGTAGTATTTTTATTATAAAATAAAATTACTAATGAAATGTATTAATAAATATTAAATAAAATTACTAATAAAATTAAATTGTTAAATTATTAATAGTCTTCTTCTTTCGGCTGTTCCCTTCAGGGGTCGCCACTGCGAATCATCTGCCTCCAACTATTTCTATCCTCTGTATATTACATTATTAATAGTAATTAATTTAAATAAAAAATGTTTTTTATGTCACTTTTTCTATTGCCCCCCCCCCCCCAGTTGCATTGTAATTGTGTAACTTTGCAAAAAGTATAAAAATATTGTTCAATTGTGTATATTTAGGATACACAAAAAGCTAGCTATGAAATATGTTGCTCAGACTTTAATAAATATTGTATGGTTCATTTCAGTGATTCAGATATGCTTGAGAGCCATAGCATTATAGGTTATCTGATTGTTGAAAATGAGCAGCTAATGCAGGACTGATGGGTCTTCAGCTGGCCAGAAGAAAAATATTCTGACTGGATCAGCACATGTCCTCTGCGCACTGAGGAATTTACAGTAATAGTGATTGTGGCTACTGAGGGTGCTTTTAATTACCAACCATTCCTTTCTGCCATGATTCGGGTCTGCTCTCTTGAGCAAAGATGGTGGTGATGTTCAACTGTGTTTCCTGTTTACTCCCTCAAACACCATAACTTTTGTGACCTCAGACAGCCATCCCTGGAAGTTTGAGAACTGGCATCGGTGTGGTTTTAGGTTCTCTTTATTTGTGACTATACATGCTATATTTTCCTAATATGCATTTTTATTTTGGGAAAGCACTTCAAAAAAAAATATTGTATAAGATCAGATGGTTCTTTGATTGTCCAATGCATATCGCTCACAAAACAAGCAGGAGAGAGTGTGTATACACAGGTAGAACTGTATATTCTGAATAATTTTCTATGTCTGATAATCTAAATAATCTAATTAAATGAATACATTTTTGATTAACAGAAATTATTATTACCAACTCTACATACAATTGACAGTTGTTTTGCTGTAGTGCTCCTCAGTCTTCATCTGTGGTGTCTGGTCAGTGCTTTGACGAAATATGTTGATGCTCCTAGTATGCTTTGGTGGCCATGGTAATGTGGTCAACAAGTGTGCTCCACATATTTTGGTGCACTTGGTAAATATGAGCAAAACTGACTGTTCCCCACTGAAAGTTCCAGTAATACCTAGCAAAATGTAAGTGCATTAGATTAGATAAGACACTAGCATCTGCAATTCTCCAACTTTGATCCAAACAGTTTGTTTGGCAACTCAAACCATCCCACCTCAGTGTGTGTTTATGCCACCACCTATAGTACAGTGGAATGAGTATTTTATCAATTAAACTATTTTCTTATAGTTATTTCATGATTTGTGCATCTCAAAACCTTTTGTCACACATCATTACTGTATTCTCATGTCTATCCCATAGTGTTGGATGACAATATGAATTTGGCCTGTGTGTTTTTTTTAATATTTACATTCCAGTGAAACAAGTAGTCATGAACTTAAAAACATATATGAATGAGGATATACTTCAGTTAGATTTGGTTTTTAGGGGTCACAATAATTTTGGCAAACATATTTTGCAGAAAACATATTATTCCAGATTTATATTTTGTGCATGAAGACAGGAAGAGTTTCATGTCAAAGCCATGACAGCATTTTGTTCACCTCTCAGGTTATGTATGTAACTTGAGATGTTTTATTTGTTTTAGTACTTCAACTTAAAGTAAACAAAATTACTTACCTTATAAAATTACTTTAAAATAACTATTTAAAATAAACTTAACTACTTAAGTTAATAAATAAATGCAGTCCATTTACTTAACATCTGGTACCATTTTTGACCTACCCAAATTGAAAGCTTCCCACACAGTGGTCTAAGTTCGAAATGTTGGTGTCATTTTACAGGAAACCCTTTGGAGTTAAATAAAACACTGTTAAAAAGTGATAAAGGTAAGTATATGTTGTCTAAGCGGTTATAACCCCCCTGGTTAAAGGGTAACAAAAAAATAGACATTTTTTTAATTTGTTTTTATTTATTATAAATTCAGATTTGAAAGTGTGTAACTCAGGTCTTGTGAGCTCTAGGACCCTGCAGAGAGTTTGTGCTGTTTCCACTAAATTCCCAGAAATAGTGGAAAAAATAAGTTTGTCTGTCATGTTGTATGCAAGATTTATTCAAATGGGTCCTCTTTTGGGGGGCTATTACAGCTCAGAAAACCTATACTTATATGTTTATCAATTTTAGCAGTGTTTTATATAACTTAAAACGGTTTCCTGTAAAATGACACCAATATTTTGAACTTAGACCACTGTATGTGCATATGGGAAGCTTTTCAATTTGGGTAGGCCAAATCCAGGCAGAAATGGTACCAGAGTAATCTAGTGTAAATACATTACTTTGTCTAAAACAAATGCCAAAGTGATGCATATCTCCAGAAAGTAGAGACTCTAAACTTTCAAATGGTATGAGGTATGAAGACATATGAGGTCAGAGCTCCTCCATAGACATTTAAAGTTAAATTTTGGACCCTGTACAGGGTCCGTGGATTTTATTTAAACTATAACAAAATAACTAATTAAGAAATGTTTCCTTTATGTATATAAAGAAGTTTGTATTGTTGTAATACATTTGCAGTTTGAATAGCTACCTGCTAAACAAAAGCTGCAGTAATATAAAAAAATACTCTCCCTGTAAAATTATGCAATCAGTGTTTCCTGGAGAGTGTAGGGGGAACAGAGCAGAGGCAGAGAAGAGAAAATGCAAGTTAAAAGCAGAGACAGAAGACAGATTTTTGACAACAAAAGATTTGATAACATCAAAAACCCTGTACTGGGAATTTTCCTATCTCAAGGACTCCCTGGTGTGTAAGTAATTGGCAGTTGTAAACTGGTAGAAATAAGGATCAATTTTAACAATTATAGAAAGAGACAGCAGAAAGGGAGACAGAGAGAATTGTCATATCTTGATGTTCAAAAGTGAGACACCCATGTATGTTCATGCACACACACAGGCCTAAATGCAGTTGTGAACATATAAGGTGGGTGTTCTTGTTACATTAATGGAAAAGCACACTCAATCAAAGTTGTTTTTCTGCCCTAATAACACACGGCAGCATAGAAGCACACTTGTCATCAAATAGACTCCCACTGAGGCTTAAAAAGGAGACATGAAGAGAGACTGGCACCGAGTACAGACTTTGTGGACTAAACCAAAATCTTCAACTAATTGGACCCTCAAACATTGGACTATAAATAAGACGCAATGAAACATTTAGAGGTGAAAAGATGCTTATATGTCATATTTTGGTTACCATAGCATAGGCTTACACTTAAACTTACAGTTTGATATAATATTTGATGGAAACCAATGCACTGTCACTGTTCATCAGTGTATGTGATTTTGACAGAGTAAAGCCATGGCTTCTAGTCTTTGATATTATTTTTGAAAGATTGCAATCGTCTGTCTGAGAATGCCTGCATGGATATACATCACTTTAATACATTCAATCCATGTAATCCAGTTCCAAATAGAATTTGGTGTCTCCAGCTAAGGAGATACACAGTGGCTCTCATAAGTACTCCTGTTTTGTGACATATGTCAAGGGTGTACAAAAATAAAATAAAAATTAATGTTTGTTCAGTCTTCCCTATTTATACAGAAGTAAACTACAATGGATTAAAATAGCTTTAAAATGTTATGCTACATGGGAATGGGGAATTATCTTCCCAACAACCTTCCCATATTCCCTTGCATTTTTTATTAAAAAGAATGGTCAAACAAATGCAAGAAAAAATGGCTTTGTCAAATATATAACACAAACCAGTTGGCCTGTAACTTCATTAGATTAGGAACTGCAACTTAATATTTGATATAAATGAAACTGTAAGAAAGATACTCTGATGCCAACTGTGACATGTGCAATTAAAAAAATCACAATCACTTGCATCATGTCCAAAAATCTTGCACTTCCTTGGACCACCAGTAGCTTCTTATAAAGGGTAACCAAAACCCTGTTGTGTACTGGCAATGTGTTGTTTTATCTAATTAAAATTTAAACTCAGTAATCAAAGCCATATTGGTTAAAATATTCACTCTGTTATTTCTACTGTCATAATATGGAGCTAGAAATATGACAAAATGATCTGAATTTGAATTGTATAAATCTGAATTATTGACAAGTGTAATCTAACAAAATTGAATATTATGTTGCATTTTACATACTTCTCAATTTGATTTTTTTTTAAATCTTGAATATAGAACCTTTGAAATTGAACACATCTGAAATGTTTTTATATCGAAATTGTATAGACATGTATTTTCAAACAGCAGATATTTTGTTCTGAATTAATAGACTGTAAATATTCAGTTTTTGAAAATACAGATTCAGATTTCAGATGAAGAAAAAATTCTCATCAAATTAAATATTCTGAAATTCAGATCATGCAGAAAGTAGGCCAGAGGTCACCATCAGGGAAGAGTAAAGGATGTCAGAAAAGTCGAACGGAGCACCATCTGATCATTTCATTTCCTATTTGTAATGGAATAAAGAGAAAAGAAACAGCCCTTTTATACTTTTTTGTTTATTTTAGATTAATGCACGGAAAAAGAGATTTCGGCTAGATTTCTAATTTTTCGTGTGGTTTACCGCACAATTAAATAAAACAGCCCGGGTGCTGATTAATATTTTATATATCAGATAAACATTTTTTTCTTTGAAACGCGTTAAGTTGCACAAAAAGTTGCCTGATCTAGGACCTGCCCTGCACAGTTTAAAGGTGCACTATGCAACTTTTCATCCACTGGAGGGCGCCTATTCTAAATGGCTCGCGAGTACCGGGACTTTTATTATGACGGGACAAAACACAGTCGCCGGGCGCCCGCACTTCCGCTTTTTCGGGTCAGGTAAAAACAGCTATTTTTCATCATATCAGATACATTTAAGGGGCCAAGGGCTTCGGCCATCCGTCCACTCTCTTCCCTGAACTGAAATGAAGTAGTGGGCTGTACTTTCCACACGATTGATATCAGGTTTAAGTACGCCAGGTTGGCTGGTGGTTATGTTGCCCGCATACCGCCTCCCATGGCCGAGACTGGTATTACGATACCTGACGGGCCGGGGCTAGTAATGCTACTGCTAATTAAGGTTGATATCTCTGCAGCACTATAACTTGACATTTTTTTAAGGAAATCATTGTCCTTATTCTTCTCATTCTTTTGATGCGTGTAGGTCATTTTGGGGATATTTTTACCTCCATTTTTACACATGGCACCTTTAAGAAGCAGTAGTCTTCTACTGCTATAAGACTACTATTTTGTTGAACAGACCTGGGCTGAATCTGAAATCGCCCTTTACCCCAGGGTGTTATCAACAAAATCTCAAAAAAAAAAAAAGTATATTTCATCCGACCAATAAAAGAAAAGTGTTTTTAATACAAAAAAAGTCAACCTTCAAATAATTATGTTCAGTTATGCACTCTCAATCAATCAATCAACTTTATTTATATAGCGCTTTTACAATCACGATTGTGTCAAAGCCGCTTCACAGTGTCAAACATGATAATATTGCGACAAAATTAGATTTGGCTGTACAGTTGTACTGGAGAAAACAGTGATGTTATCAGCTTATTTTAATTTATCATACAGAGACAATGTTGGCAGATCAGTATTATAGTTTATAGAATTAAATAAGACCTAATTCATATATTTTATTTGTATAATAAGTTGAATAACTTTAATCATATTTTTAGTATCCCCAACTGAGCAAGCCAAGCCAAAGGCGACAGTGGCAAGGAACCAAAACTCCATCGGGGCATGATGGAGAAAAATAAACCTTGGGAGAAACCAGACTCAGTCGGGGTGCCAGTTCTCCTCTGGCCTATTAACACACCGTGTAAGATTATTATTCTGGCAACCTTACAGGTCGGAAATCATATTAGATCGGATTATTCAAAATTTTCAGGGTATCACGGAAGAGACAGATTTATTTAGGATGGGGCGTCGATTACACAAGAGTATGAATACATGAAAGATCGGAATTATTGCGCCGAAGACGGGTTTTGAGCATGTCGTGCCAGTGAGGCAAATTCGGAGGAGACACCATTTGACACGGCTCAGCAGACACTCCAGGATGCGTTGGTCATGTCCAGGCAGGTCCACCATCCGATCCGGACAGGGCCCAGATCCGGGATAAACCTCGGGATAAACAGAGAGACTAACATTAGCGTAGATGTCACTCTTTTTATGATGTAACGAGTACATCAGGTGTTATGGGAAGTGTTCCCGGTTCCAGCTGACCTAGTTAATGCAGCCTAACAATCAGTCAATTGAATTGAATAATGAAAGTTAATAATGTTCTATGTGTATGCCATAGTAAAGAGATGTGTTTTTAGTCTAGATTTAAACTGACAGAGTGTGTCTGCTTCCCGAACAATGCTAGGAAGACTATTCCACAATTTAGGAGCTAAATAGGAAAATGATTGACCGCCTGCAGTTGATTTAGATATTCTAGGTATTATCAACTGGCCAGAGTTTTGAGACCGCAATCGACGTGATGGGGTATAATGCGTTAAGAGCTCGCTTAAGTACCGGGGAGCTAAACTATTTAGTGCTTTGTAAGTAATAAGCAAGATTTTAAAATGTATGCGATGTTTAATAGGGAGCCAGTGCAGTGTTGACAGAACTGGACTAATATGATCATACTTCCTGGTTCTAGTAAGAACTCTAGCTGCTGCATTTTGGACTAGCTGGAGTTTGTTTATTAAGCGAGCAGGGCAACCACCCAGTAGAGCATTACAATAATCTAGCCTTGAGCTCATGAACGCATGTACTAACTGTTCAGCATTTTGCATTGAAAGCATGTGCCGTAATTTAGATATATTTTTAAGATGATAGAACTCTCAATACTTGGTCGTGAATCCTTTTGCAGAAATGACTGCTTCAATGCGGCATGGCATGGAGGCGATCAGCCTGTGGCACTGCTGAGGTGTTATGGAGGCCCAGGATGCTTCGATAGTTGCCTTAAAGGGTCATGAAACCCCCCTGCTGCAGCTGTGTTTTTTCACACCTTCGATTTGAAAAGGATTGCTAAAAGGGGAGTGGTCGACTGTGAAAAGGTGGGATGGGTATTGTGTGGAAAGGGGGAATGGTTTGCATAAATAGGGGAGTGTCATTATGTGCATTAAGATTAGCGATACCAACAGCAGCTAGAGCGATTCTGAGACATGTTCTTGGTTCCCGTTGGCATTGTTTACAACAGTGAGATTAAATGAGGGATGAGTACAGAGAATGAGAGAGCTCTGAGACATTAAGCGGCGTGCAGCAGAGATCACAAGTTTTTCAGCTCTTCAAATCAGCATTCAGTGAGAAATGAAAATAAATGATATTCTGTATGACGAAATATTTTGCAAACGTGATAATTAAACTATATTTGTCCAAATATGCACGCTGTTTGGCAAGATGAACAACGCGCCGACGTGATAAGACTAAGAGAACATGAACCACGAACATGCTTGCAATGTGATAGAGGTGTAATGCTGCCTTCAGGTGCTCTCGGAATTATTGTAAATACGAGTTTCCTAGCTAAAAATTGTACATTAACGCTCTCACATTTTGAAACTTGAATGCAATGATTTCATAATCACGACTTCAGAAGAATTTACGATGGCACTTGAAGGCAGCATAATTCTAGATCGGTAAAAGCGAAGGGGTTTGAGGTTTCATAGTCTTGACCGCGCATCTGAAGCACAGAGCTAGGCTGCTGTGACGATCCACGCTGTGTATCACTCGGCAGCTAAATCTATATTTGTCCAAATATGCAGCACGCTGTTTCACTAAGAGCCCGAACACATGCGGGTTAGTGCATTTCTATGACCACAAATAAAACGAAAAAGTGGCTTTTGATTCTTATTTCATCAAACATACTGTTCATTAGCCTATAGATAGGTTATTTTGCACTCCTGACATAAATGAGATGGTCAACGCTTGCAGGTTCGGCGTGCGATTGCTCAGGTTAATTTTACTTTACCGAGCCTTTGGTAGCAAAGGCTTCCACAGACGGCGCCCGGTTACAGCTCGCTCGGTGCCCACGTTACTTCGTATCAGCACAACGCCTCACTTTCCTCCTTGACTTGTCGTACGCTGCTTTCAAAACTTCCCTAAGATACAATAATGATGGAAGATGATGAGCCTGACAGAAGTGAATGTCTCATGTATATTAACTAAATGATCTTGTATGCATACTACAGTGCAGGGATTGGACTGAATGAGCTTTATGTCATGAATATATATAGAGAATCGCTCAGAGCGGTCAACGTCAACATGTCCCCACCCGCCCATACATGGACAGAAAAGCCCGTGCTGATGTCAGATTCCGTGACGTTGCTCCGACTAAACTTTTCAAACTGGAAGACAGAAATCGCTCTGAAAAATGCAAAAATAAATATGTTTCACTTATGAATTAGAATAATGAGTACCTTTAGTTTTTTCAATGATGTGCAACCTATCTGTTTATATCTCAAAAAAAGTGTTTTGGGGTTTCATGACCCTTTAAGCTCATCCAGAGTGTTGGGTCTTGCGTCTCTCAACTTTCTCTTCACAATATCCCACAGATTCTCTATGGGGTTCAGGTCAGGAGAGTTGGTAGGCCAATTGAGCACAGTAATACCATGGTCAGTAAACCATTTACCAGTGGTTTTGGCACTGTGAGCAGGTGTCAGGTCGTGCTGAAAAACGAAATCTTCATCTCCATAAAGCTTTTCAGCAGATGAAAGCATGAAGTGCTCCAAAATCTCCTGATAGCTAGCTGCCTTGACCCTGCACTTGATAAAACACAGTGGACCAACACCAGCAGCTGGCATGGCACTCCAGACCATCACTGACTGTGGGTACTTGATACTGGACTTCAGGCATTTTGGCATTTCCTTCTCCCCAGTCTTCCTCCAGACTCTGGCACCTTGCTTTTCGAATGACATGCAAAATTTGCTTTCATCCGAAAAAAGTACTTTGGACCACTGAGCAACAGTCCAGTGCTGCTTCTCTGTAGCCCAGAAGTGGCTTGACCTGGGGAATGTGGCACCTGTAGCCCATTTCCAGCACACGCCTGTGAATGGTGGCTCTGGATGTTTCTACTCCAGACTCAGTCCACTGCTTCCGCAGGTCCCCCAAGGTCTGGAATCGGTCCTTCTCCACAATCTTTCTCAGAGTCCGGTCACCTCTTCTCGTTGTGCAGCGTTTTTTGCCACACTTTTTCCTACCCACAGACTTTTCCACTGAAGTGCCTTGATACAGCACTCTGGGAACAGCCTATTCATTCAGAAATTTCTTTCTGTGTCTTACCCTCTCGCTTGAGGGTGTCAATGATGGCCTTCTGGACAGCAGTCAGGTCGGCAGTCTTACCCATGATTGCGGTTTTGAATAATGAACCAGGCTGGGAGTTTTTAAAAGCCTCAGGAATCTTTTGCAGGTGTTTAGAGTTCATTAGTTGATTCAGATGATTAGGTTAATAGCTCGTTTAGAGAACCTTTTCATGATATGCTAATTTCTTTGATATGCTAATTAGTTTTTTTTTCTCATTAATGTACACACAGCACCCCATATTGACAGAAAGACACAGAATTGTTGACATTTACAGATTTATTAAAAAAAGAAAAACTGAAATATCACATTGTTCTAAGTATTCAGACCCTTTGCTGTGACACCCATATATTTAACTCAGGTGCTGTCCATTTCTTCTGATCATCCTTGAGATGGTTCTACACCTTCATTTGAGTCAAGCTGTGTTTGATTATACTGATTGGACTTGCTTAGGAAAGCCACACACCTCTCTATATAAGACCTTACAGCTCACAGTGCATGTCAGAGCAAATGAGAATCATGAGGTCAAAGGAACTGCCTGAAGAGCTCAGAGACAGAATTGTGGCAAGGCGCAGATCTGGCCAAGGTTACAAAAACATTTTCTGCTGCACTTAAGGTTCCTAAGAGCACAGTGGCCTCCTTAATCCTTAAATGGAAGACGTTTGGGAAACCAAAACCCTTTCTAGAAGAGCCTTGGTGAGAGAGGTAAAGAAGAACCCAAAGATCACTGTGGCTGAGCTCCAAAGATGCCATCGAGAGATGGGAGAAAGTTGTAGAAAGTCAACCATCACTGCAGCCCTCCACCAGTCGGGCAGAGTGGCCTGGCAGAAGCCTCTCCTCGCTGCAAGACTCATAAAAGCGTGCAAAAAATCAAGATGGTGAGAAATAAGATTCTCTGGTCTGATGAGACCAAGATAGAACTTTTTGGGCTTAATTCTAAATGGTATGTGTGGAGAAAAATATCACCTGTCCAGTACAGTACCAACAGTGAAGCATGTTGGTGGCAGCATCATGCTGTGGGGGTGTTTTTCAGCTGTAGGGACAGGACGGCTGGTTGCAATCGAGGGAAAGATGAATGCGGCCAAGTACAGGGAAGACAATGACCCTAAGCACACAGCTAAAATAACGAAAAAATGGCTTCACAACACCTCCATGACTGATCTTGAGAGCCCTGACTTAAACCAATTGAGCAACTCTGGAGAGACCTTAAAATGGCTGTCCACTAATGTTTACCAATCCAACC